>NW_020442436.1:402533-439696 GCF_000699045.2 Agrilus planipennis
TCTCAGCGATACCAGAGAGACTCGATGAGAGACGGAGACTCGAGTCTCGCTTTCTGCTTGCAAACGGGTTACGGGACAGGTATTAAATTTGAATTTATTAAAAAAAGAACCAACCAAATCACGATAAAATCGACAATGTGGCGTCCGAAAATGGCCAATCGCTTCTAACGAATTTAAACTGCCGCCATGATACCTATCTACTACTATAGACCTGTGAAGTCAACACTTAACTATAAAATTAATAATTTAGATTATTTCTATTTCATTTGTAATTATATTTTACTAAGTGATAATGGCAGATGCTTTAAAATTGTACACACTTTATGTTACAGTATGATAAGTTCATCTTAGCAATCCATTGAGATGCACTTATCAATTTAAAATTGAAAACTGAAGTGATTATATACATATATGGGTACCTACCTGCATTTTCCAAGGCATTGTTACACGTCATAACTTGTTCAAGAATTCGATAAGATAAACACAGTTCACAGCTGAAGCATCAGTAACCGAGAAGGTGCATGTACGACTGCACTGTTTCACAAACGGAAACATAGAAAACGGTAGAACTCTTTTGCATTTTATTATTCGTTCCACTCCAAAGATATTCAAAGGAAACTCAGTTTTTTTATCAACAGCGCAAACTGATTCTATATCAAAATTTACAAGTTGATTCAATACCACAATAAATAAGCACGGATGAAAAATATTGCCCTTTCTGTTGTGCTTCAATGGAATTAGTTTAATTTTCATTGCTACCCATTTACAAAAATTGTTATTGATGTATCTCTTGTAAATTATCTATATCGAATATTCAATGAAGTTTATTAGAGAAAATCGAGATGGCAGCCTATCTTAATTATGTACAATAATTTCTATGAAGAATATAAAGTAAATAATTAACTTTTTTTGAGCTAGCAATTAACATCTAGGTGTTTTTATTTCATTTTTTGACAGTTTGGTAAAGCATTTAAATGTATTATTGTAATCCACCACGGATTGTTCCGAGAAGTGCCGGCTGTGTTCCCCTTGGAGGGCCCTTCTTGGGAACCATCTTTCGGCCATCTGTACGTGTCGATATCGATATGTATCCATGTTAATACATCATATATACGCTCATGATTAATACGAGAGATGGGATGGGACATTCTCTCTCTGACGTTCGTCCAATAAAAGCCTATTGGTAATAAAAAACTGAACATGTTTTGTGTATTCTTATTATTTTACAAAGCAAAGTAAAGATTTACGTAACACTTACATTATACTTGCAGTTAACAAACTAATACAATAATATATAGAAAAGGAGACTCTGGCGTGGAAATAATAAAATAAGATCAGTAATAAAATCGTGTATGTTACCATGGATTTCGTTTTGAAAGAGATTGTCTTTTCCTCGGTACTCCTTCCCCGCGACTTCGAGGAAAACTTCAGCACGCAGGATTGTCTCGTTTCCAATTAAGGGGTAGATGATTTTAATTGAATTTAACACAGTGATAAAAATTCAAAATCTCTAAATAGAGTTTCTAAATATAGATAAGCCAAAGGGCAGAAGATACTCAAACTGTATTGGAAGTTTTGATTGAAAATTGATAGGCAAGTTGATTATAATAAGGATCACTAATTTCGAACTAAATTAAATCTCTAAAAGTGGCAGACTGAAAAAAAATCCAGAAAAATCAAGCTAAATATAAAAGAAAAATGCGTCAATGAATTCATTAATTAAACTCAGCAGCTATATTAAATCAGATCATAAAAATGACAACGACCCGTTTTCACTAAAAATTAAAACGCTCTCACGTTATACAAGCAAGAAATATAAGTAAAAGGAAAGTACAAGAAACATAAACAGATATCTTACAACAATGGAAAAAATACGAGCTTATTAGACATACTTAGATTTGCAGGAGATGCGGAATCGGGTTGAACACACTTTTAATTATTGTATTTTACGTCCACCAACTAGTACTGGACTGGTGGTCAAGCCATTCCATCGACTTACACATCAGAGAAAAGCGGTGGGTAGACGGGAAGGAACCCTGCATGCCCCTCTAAGCTCATGAGAACGGATGAGAAATAGTAATTATAATTAGAAAGAAAAAAGACGAAACAGATAATATAAAGGCAATGGAGGATCGTGAAAGGCAATGAATCTGTGAAATTTTGATGACAGACATTTACGATCAATCGAATGAAACCGCAGAAACAGTCGTACCAAGAGTGGAAGATCCGGTATCGAGCCGAGGTCATTCGGAACACTATGATAAAATCTTACCATGATTAAACTACGCCATGCGATAACAATATTTCCAAGTATACTTAATACTAGAGCAAGCTAGCCTGCAAATAAGAAAATACACCACGTCTGATCAGTATTCCAGAATATTTAAATGGCAATGGAGGCAGTGTAGAGTGCATCTCGTGATAGCGCCACGACGTAGGGGGTGTAAAAAGTATTCCAGTTAGCGAGCCGTTAATGACTGAGAACAGTTGCCAGTTTGGCAGCCGCGTTATCTCATCACCCGTCGTTATCGCAAGCATCAAGTGACGAAACACTCATACCTAGTCGTGACTTTCGTAACAGCTGCTACATAAACAAGTCAACTGTACATGTGACGATTAGTAATAGCGGTACATCCGTAGTTACTATTTCGATTGGCAAAATTACTACTGTTCTCCCATTCTATCTAGTACCTCTTCATTTTTAACCTTCTCTATCCACGGTATTCTCATCATTCGCCTGTAACACCACATTTCGAACTCATTTAACATTTTCTTTTCCGGCGCGCCCACCGTCCATGTTTCGCACTCCCTCCGTCGTGACTTATCTGACTTCTTAGGGTCCTAAAGTCAGCCACTTCTTCTTATCTTTTATCTCCTATCTTTATATTCGCTCTTTCCCTACTTTTTTCCCTTGCATATAAAATAATTTCTAATAAGATACAATGGGTCAGTAAAATGACCTGCTTTTACGAACGGGAATGGACCTAGGCCTTATTACCGGTCGAGCCTATGCCTTAATTTTTTTTTTAATTTTTGTTTATTAATTTTTCGCTAGTTTCCTCTTTTAAATATTCAACAGAGGAATATATTTATTTGATTGTTTAAGAATATAAGGTTATTGTAGGAAAAGACAACACGAACGAAGTGGGTGTTGTCGTGGTTAATGTTCTCTACTTTTATCTATGCTGTACTGACACAGTGCACTTAGTATATGGTGATGGTGTTGCGCACATTTTCGAATTTGACAGTGACCTTTAATCATAGGCGTGGCTTGTATTGGTGTTTATATTTAGTCTTGTCGGTGCGCAGTATGGGTTGTAGACTAATTCAAAATTTAAGTTTTGAGGAATTTATACGAACAGAATTGATAATAAAGAGCCAGTGTGTGTTATGACGATACAAATACCGATAGTAAAGCGAAGAAATCAGCAATATGGAATTTTAGGTACCTACACTAATCAAGGGATCTTGGAAAGAGGTACATTCAGGCATAAATGAAGATAAACGAAGTAGACAACAACAGAAAAACAAAGGCATGTACCAAAAAATATTTCACTTATTTTTACAAAAATATCAATGTAATAGTTATGTTGTTTTCACCATATATTTGATTAAATTTTCTATTTAGTTAAAATTTCTAAAAAGCAGGTAAACTATCAAAACTCTGGATTTACACTTAATCAAACTTTTACGTTTTAACCACGTAATAGACATCCCAGAAATAGTGTCTAGACATTGACATTGTTCATACTTTATATTTTATGCATTTGTTACCTGTCATAGATTTCGAAGAACGTCATGAATGTCATCCTTAATATCTCCGTTGTCGCAGCTGCATTGAACTTTTAAATTATTTAGTTTTTCTAAATATTAGAAAGCTATTGTTCAGTGGGGTTGTTGCTTAAAACACCCATGCACAAGAAAGCACTGTGCTATTACTTTAACTGTCAGTATCAGTATCAATATCAGCAATCAGCAATATCATTGTATTAAAAGATTCACTCGGAGCATCTTGTTTATAAAATGTTTTCGACATTGTATATTTTTGTCTTCATAAACTTAGTGCTTTGTCACTTCATTCTATAAAATCTCGTCACAAAATGTTTTCTAACTAATGGGTAATTGGAGTAAGGAGCAATAATGATCAAGATAGATTATTATACTTCATTTAGTTTCTCTAGCGATGTGACCTTCAGTTTGACCGGTGCAAAGTAGAAAAGAACAGCACTAGGCCAGAAAAGAAAGGAGGCAACTCTCGGGCAAACTTTTAACCGGTGAGGAGCGTACAATCCGTACAGTACTGCACGGAAAAATTGAAAATTTTATCCACTAAAATTGCATTGCTCAAATGTGCTGTTATTGGTACCATTTACTACTGAAAATACCAACGTGATATTTATTTATATTTGAAGACATATTAAAGGCTTTAACGCCTGTTTTCGACTCGCACTTCTATTCATGATTGAAGAAATTTCTTGGCAGGTACTGTATGAAAAAGTATGTTTAATGAACAAGAGCCGAGAGTATAATGAGCTTTTTTCCCCACCTACGATTTTGTCAGTGTGCATCCAAGACATTGGAAGGGGCCATCGCTAGAGAAAGTAAACGAAGTATAGAAGTGTACCGTTTCAGAAATACAGATGATCTCCAAAAAATATTTTGGGCTTTTATTTAAGAATTCACATCGGACTCTTTCAACCGAATTGTTACAATTCGTTAATAAGTGCTTTTATCCCACACAATTTCTTCAGGAAACAATTCGCTTTTTCAACCAGAATACTAAAAAATACCTTTTCTTTCAGCAATGTCTCCTTTTATTTCGAAAGGCGGTTGTTGCAGGAACATGCAGGGGTAACTTTTGAAATGACTTAGAGCGATTTAGTTGGGGTCATGGCTTGTAATTCATCTCGTGTCGCCCACAAATAATTCATGAGTGAAAGGACAATAGGCGTTGTTTCGACTTATGCGCAATTTGGTTCAGTTAGGGATGCGGACCTCATTGTAATAAAGCCATTCGTCAACCTTCCGAATAGAACAAATATACGTACATTTTCAAATGTCATCTTCTCTCCCAATTTATATGAATCTTTTAGCCCTTCACTGACTAGAAACTAATAAAAATGGTTTGAAAGACAGGATAACTATTATATTTTGCTAAAAAATGATCTTCTCCGAAATACGATTATTTTTATAGATAATGAAAGCTTTTGTTAATGTTTTCAATCCCAAACACTCTCAACCGTTCGTAACTCAAAAAATTTGTCGATGTTGCGTACATTTGCTTTCTTTTCCTAGCTGTCGTATGGTTATATTCATATTATTATTTCACATCCGATCCTTTCAATTATTTTATTATCATATTTTCAAGATAACAGGCGGTTGTTTCTATAGTTGGCATTCCTACATCTTTTGAACGGGAACCATCGTTCTATGTTTCGTATCTCAAGGCAAAAATTTGAATTCAGAGGTCGTAAATAAAGGCCTGTAGCGCGTGTCACGTCTGAAGGGTCACAGACAAAGTATACTCGAATAATGTGGGGGCTCGGGAAAGTCCCTATCCCCGACCCACATTTGTCCGCTTCTAATTGAATTGCGGCGTCTTAGATTTCGAAAACCGGGTACCAAAACAAACTTGGACGTCTTCCGACATTGCTACGAAAGAAGTAGATGGCTTTATGTAGTAGTCAATGCCCAATTAGGTCGGGCCTTTTTATTTCATTATTTATAATTAATTAAATAACTTAATTCTAGCATCAAAGCATTCCCGATAACGTGAATCAGTAAACCGCTTGGAACAAAGGAAAACATTTTTAATTTAAATGAGTTTGTTGTTATCCGATTTTGTAATACAATAAAATGAATGACTACAAACAGCGTGGTAAACGCCATCTGTAGTATATTGCTAAATTTTGTGGAATACCGAAATATTTAACAAGGTCCATAAGAATGTCGACTTGTCGAACTAAATCAATGGCGTAGCTAACCCTACAAGGTAGGTAACGTAACTAAATAGAACAAAAGTTTCATGGTAGTCACTGGTCAGTATGTTCTATCCAGTGGCGTAGCGTGAATTTCTACCATACGGGGGGGAAGCCTACATTTGCCGCTCTTTCTATTTTCAGTATTATGTACTACAAGATCTTTTTTTAGTCGGAATTGCAGTGAAAAGGTATACATAAAAAAAATTAAGCCTTTGAGGAGATTGAGTACTATTTATATTTGATTGAAATCGAAGAGTTTCACGTTCAGTCAATACAATAGCAAGCAAGGGTGAAATTAATGTACCATGAAATCCATCCGACCACCTTTCCATACTACTCTCCATACTTCAACTCCAAATTATTTAGCAATGCTATTGTGACATGAAAACTACAAAAAAACGTTTCCATGACTGGGAAGTTAATAAATTGTAGCAGTTGCTCTATCAGGGCCGCAGCTCGAGCAAGAGTGACCTTTTGGGTATTACATAAACACCAAAGGAGTATAGGGGGTCTTTGTTTTGTTTATTTTTCACTACATGAGGACAGGAGTCTGGTTGTTGAATAAATTAGTAATATTGAACAGTCTACTACGTGCTTATAGAACCCAATGATTTCGAAATCGCGATCCGCGTCTGATGGTTTCGACCATGAGCTTTATGTACAACCTCGTTAATCGTAAATCTTTGGTAAGCTGAACAAGAAAGTCATTCCCTTTATGCGAGTCCCTAACTACTTGATATCTCCAATTGAATTACTTTATAGCTCGAGCATAACATAATTAATTTATCTACGAAATACCATCCGTGATTTTTTTAAAAAACGTTGATAGAGAGCATCATCATAAACTTCACATCCGCCCAACATGGAAATTGTTTATTGGCTTCTAAGATACCAAATTAAAAACAAAAGAACCTTGCACATATACGAAACGATTTTCGAATGCAAGTTAATTTTCTTATATTCTTCAAAATCAGCTTTTTTACTTCGAGAGACTTTTTAATTGTTACAACGGGGAATGTTTACGTAATCTGTCAAAAGTCACCATCACAATATTCACAACAATTGCATCATTTGTTTCACACCAGTACATTCAAAAGTAACACACAGTTGACATTTGTTTGATTGATACCTTGATTGATATAGCAGTACATTTAATTTCGAAGTACGCATTCCAACGGTCTTCACCGTGCATTTGGTTAAAATCAAATTATCGTATTAAACAGGCGGCTTGAATCTAAACGCTTCTGAAATTGCTTTAACAACATTTATTACTGATGAGTCCAGGCGTGCTTTCGGGACGGAGCACATACACAGCCATTGAAAACAACATTCTCTCTCTTTGTAGTGCCTCTTTTATTCGCTAAAAAGCGATTTAACAGCTGCAACTTCGACCTATAAATGCATACTATAAAAAAATCACAAACCTCGCATATTATGTACGCTGATACTGGAATTTTAGGTTGTCCAAAAAAGTGATCTTTGTTGTTTCAATTGATCCTAAATATCATTAGCATTAGTATTTGTATCACCGTTTGTGATCAACACGTAAAAGAGAATCGTCGCGATTATTAGTGCAGTCGATAGACCAAATGTGGAGGTTGTGATTACCAATTGGTCAGAAATAACATCCCTATCAATAATTTGGCAATAGTGGCAATCGCATCGACAGGCGCCGAAAAGTCAACGGTCCTCAGGGTAGCTGCACACCCTACCTATGTCTAAGGAGAAATAAGCGTTCTGGTAAGAGGTGCTCATCAGGCGGGATACAGAGTTGAGGGTAACCTGACCCATTAGGGGGGTGACACGAGAAGCATTGTGGAGCCGGGTATATCTATGCGGATCGAGTGTGCAGTCTGACCCATTAAGGGGGCTGCACATTTGTGTGGCGAAAACAGAGTAGATGCGAGAAATATTGTAGCTCGGGCGAGTCAGGAGGCTGAAGGATGTCCGGTGATAGCGAGAGTACGGCAAAACTGATGTCACCCAGCGTGGGGTGCTCCAGAGTAGCTGATGGCGACCGGAGAGCCTATACCGGTACTCAGGAGGCAAGAGAGCTCCAGGAGTTTAGCTTCGATTCCCCCCATCAATTGGTGTTGGACTCGAGGTGGCAGTTGGGTACAACCCTCATGCTGGGTTAGGGGGCTGTGCAGCGGATCGCCCAGTTCGCCGTGTAGTTCCTGCATTGAACGTATAAGGGTGTAGATAGGCCCGAACTTGGGGGTTACTCGCCTCGTTAGCCCTCAGACACTGCATCGGTGGCAACCCGTCTGACGGAGGGGAGACCCCAGGGAGTCCCTCATTCCATCATTGCTCAGCTGTGTTGGTTTGACGTGTGGATTTTCCATAACATGGTAAGGAGCCGCACGTGAAGTCTCCATTAGTTGTCTTTTTTCAGGAATTTTCATTAATTATGGTAACGACGTACAACAAAGAAAGTCACTTAGTGAAGCCTAAACGAGTCCAGCAGAACACATCGACATTATTCAATCACCAAATATTTATCCCTTATGTGTTAATTAGCGTTTACTTATGAACTAAATAAGTAGTGTAGTAAACGTCGACCTTCGACCCCGATCGACTATCAGATGGTGTGATGTACTTTCTGCCTTACGACGAGACTCCTGAACTATGGCATCGATTAGAAATTTATCGCATATAGAGTAAGAGAAGTGAGTCACGATATGTTGTAGGTATCTCTAAACATTCAGTAAAAATAAAATGTTCTTAACATTTGAAATTTGATCTGCAAGGGTTCTAAAATAAACAACATAAATATAAATGTAAGACTTTATCCACCGCAAATACGTAAAAATAATAAAAAGAAAACAGTCAGGCAGAAGTGGAGTTTGGTCAGTGCGGTCATACATTCCTATTGTTTTTTTTATATATTATATATATACTTATAAAATGAACTTTAGCTCGGTTGGCGAGTTTCAATAATATTTCGGAAGCTGCAATTTCGCTTGAGTTCATATCTTCTCGAAATAGGATCGGAAACCTAAGCCGAATAAATCCACAATTTATTTCGTGTCATCGACCCCGTGGTTTCAGCAATAGCAACCACTATCACTGCACATACGTAGATACATATACACATAGACGCAAGAATTGTGGAAGTCTGGAGTTGGATGGCCAAAGCAGCTTGTGTTACGTCGGTAATAAAAGATATCACCGGAATTTGTCTACAGCCAGAAACGACGGAAAATAATATGACAAGGAAGATGTCAACCGCACTTCATACAACTTTCTCGTGTCCGCAACTGACGTATATTGATGATGATGTTTTCCAAAGCCTTCTTTCTTTTTTTCTTTGTTTTATCAACTTGTGAATTCGATAACAAACCGTTTAAGTTCTGTTTCTCAAAGCCTTCTTTCTTTTTTCGTTGTTTTATCAATTTACGAATTCAATAACAGGCCGTTTTAGTTCAACGAAGAGTATAAAATGGATAATGCCTCTTTAATGGTTCCGAAAACATAAAAAATTGAATAATCAAATATAAAAACGTGTGTAAATTTACGTTTCCTTTAAATTTAATAAAATCACATTGACTTACGAGAGCCATCGCATAGGAGTCCGAATCTGCAGTTTGTAGATAGACACATCATTAAAGCATCATCATCATCATCATAAGGTCGTCAGTCTAAAGACTGGTTGGACACGTACCTCCACTATTTCATATCCTGAGCTAATCTTCGCATTTCCCTAAAACTAGAACAACCCACATCCTTAACTATTTGCGAACAGTAATCTAACCTACGCCTACCTCTACCCCTTCTAACTCCTGTTTCTGCCTCTAATATGTCTCTGACTAGACCTTCATGCCAGAGAAGGTGTCCTACCAGCCTCTCTCGTCTATTTTTTATTGACTTCCATAAAGCATAAAACAATAATAATTATTATAAATGTTACTCGAAGAAGAAAAAGGGTAGGCGATTAAATAGTGTTATATGGTAACCTAATTCTTAATTAGGCCACTAGTACAAAGTTAGTACATCTAAATTATTTATTTGAAACTACAAGCTGACACCTATTTACCTTTAGGTCAATTAACAATCAAATTAGGAGGAGTCGAATCCAAGATCACGGAGGATTAAATAAAGGGTGGTGAGGCGGCTTACCGTCTTCACTCACCCTGTAAATGTTCCCTGCTATTTCTACGTTTCCCAGTTGCATAATAAGGCAGGCTAATATTATTACTATATTATTAAATATTTATTAATTATAATTTACTTATTGTTATTTAAATTGTTTTTATCCACTATCAAACATAAAATTGTTAAATGAAGTGTTGGTTAAGTTATTATAAACTCATTTTAACACTAGATTCATGTAATTATATTACTAACGGTAACTAAAAATTTATAAAATTCGTTAGTACAGATATAACATGGTGGAGGCGCCGAACATATTTTACAGGAACGAATTGTACAGTCATAATCCTATATATTTTTATACCATTATATTAATGTAAAAGCAAATTTATATAATTTAAAATAACCTAGTCAACAACTCATTTAACAGTATCATGTTAGCTAACGAATAAAAACAATTTATTTGCTCAAACAATAAGTTAACTACAATTAATAAAAAATATAATGTGAAGACGCCAAGCCGCCTCACCACCCTGCTTTTATTTTTCGTGATCTTGGATTCGACTCATCTGAATTATTATTGATTCCGCTATTTAAACGGTCGATAATTGCCCTACTAACCCAGTTGGTAAGTAGATGTTAGCTAACGAATAAAAACAATTTATTTGCTCAAACAATAAGTTAACTACAATTAATAAAAAATATAATGTGAAGACGCCAAGCCGCCTCACCACCCTGCTTTTATTTTTCGTGATCTTGGATTCGACTCATCTGAATTATTATTGATTCCGCTATTTAAACGGTCGATAATTGCCCTACTAACCCAGTTGGTAAGTAGATGTTAGCTTGCAACTTTTAATAAATAATTTAGATGTGCCAACATTGTGCCAGTGACCTAAATAACAATTTTTGGATCCCATGTTACAATAGAAACTAGCTGTACTTGTACTGTTATTAAATGCGTATTTAATTACAAATAAGTATATTTTTCAGAAGTATTTCAAATACCAAAACAGTACTGCAGTGTATAGTACCTAGATTATAAAATTACTAAAAAATGTCTATAATATTTTAATTTAGGAACCAAATTTCCCCAAATTTTCATCCGATAGTTGCCCTTGTTGCTTTCGTAAATATGCAAGTACTCTCTCACTGATTATGTGATTATAAGAAGTAAAACTGACAAAAACTATCTTATTGTTTTGAGTAATGAGTCATACCTAAACCCTATTCACCTTCAAGATAGAGCAAACCAAAACAAGAGCGTGTAATCACATAGACAACACAGTCGTTATTGGACAATCAAAAGGTGGTAGCTCACGCTTATAGGTACCTACCGAAATTTCATATAAAGAATTTGATAGATGTGTGACACTACTATTGATCTAATATTCATATGTGCATATTACAATTAATTAATGGATACATATATTTCTTAAAAGTTCTACACGCATAACGTATTTTTTTCAATATTAGTCTACCTTATTATATAAATGGAGAACGTAGAAAATGACAGAGAACTATTACAGGGTGAGTGAAGACGGCAAGCCGGCTCACCACCCTGCTTTATTTGCTTCTTCGTGATCTTCGATTCGACTTCTCCTAATTATTATTGATTATTATTTATTATTACTGTTTAAACAGTCGCTAATTGACCTATTAACCCAATAGGTAAGTAGGTAGGTGTTAACTTGCAGTTTTAAATAAATAATTTAGATGTACCAACTTTAAATAAGGCCTCGTTGAATATTTCGGTTTTTGACAATCACGTTGCACCACGCACGTGTGTGTTGCGTTTATAGTCAATCTTCCTTGAAAATGAACGGACTATACTTTTTCAAATAAAATAGCTTCGTTTATCTGTTTACGTAAATGTAAAAATTAACTACTTATCTAGTCTTCAGTAACTAAATAATATGTAAAATACGTACCACAATATTATTTAGCATGTTCGATTAAAGCTAAAAATGTCTCACATATACATAGAAATATCAGTGAAGAGGAGACTATTACATTAAACACCAGAAATACTTATTAGAACATTCAAGTTTTGTTCTGAAAAGATATAGAAACCTGTCGTATGGTAACATTTCTTTTTAATATTGGTAAGTATGGTTGTATACTCATTTAAACGAATAACTCAAGAAAAATCTAAAATGTTGTTTTAAAAATTACATTCAGTTTGATGTTTTGCTTCCTTTTTTTTGTATGTTGTAGGTTTAAGTTATTTTTTGCTTCTTCGTTGACTTTAAAGTTTTATTTCTAACGTATTCGTTTTTAACTGATCTATAGTTTTTTCCACTTACGCTGATAATAACTAAAAATACTTTTTTTGAAATGTACTTCATCTTATGAACCACAAAATTTGCTTTTTCCATTTTTATAAGAAAGCGGCACTTCGATGATTCATCTTCCACCGGGTCTCGGTCGCGGTACGGATCCCACACGGTGGAGTGTGAACCACCTTTTATACTCTACAAATAAAACAATAAAATAGGAAATAACGAATAATATGGAAAACTTTTACCTGACTTTTGGCAGTGAATATGACTTGATTTCAACTTCGAAAAAAAATATTTAGTTTCAATCTTTATTGATAATGAGCGTAAAACTTTTTAATACGTATGTTTAAATAATAATTAAAACTTTAAAATTGCATTTATTTCAGACGATAATAAATATTATCATTATATTATCAAGTAAAAACGAGATTTTCAGCTAATTTTTCATTTTTTCCTCGATAACCATTTAGTGAATTTGAATAACCTTACGCTAAAGTGATTCTCCAGAGTTCAAGTTACTTATTATAAAAGTTTGAAATTTCTGGTAGCTTTTTTTCTGTTAATAAAAATAAATTTAATCTGTTGGGTTAACGAATCTCCATAAAATGACGTGTAAAATTACAATTTTTTAAAATTTCAATAACTTTTTAACGGTTTAGTGAATCGATTTGTAATTTTTACAGGAGTTTTAGAATTGAATGAGAAATGTTCTTCCAAATTTTTATTTGTCTCATAGTATTTTAACATATCTCCATACATCCTTAACGTCTTCACAAATTTTTTATTAAAAAGGGACATTGTGTCCTAAAAGTCCGCAGCACTTTTCATAAAAACTGCCCCGCCATTAGTAAGGATTCTACTTACTTTCTGTTCTCTCCACTCATGTAATAGCATTTTAATTATGTAGATACGAAAAAAAAGTCAATTACCCACTTGATTTTCGCTAATAATTGCTTTTACGTTGATTATGACTGAAGGAACAAGCTGCTGCACTTAATGATAAGATATAAGTATATACATAGTGCCAATTTATAGGTATATTTCGCTATAGACAAGCAATAATTGACATTTGAAATTCAAATACAATGATAATTTTAATGGATAATAAAGACGTGGATGGAGATATGTATATTACATGCATTAATAATAAATAGTTTCTTGGATGTAAAGCTAACGTACGATTAGGTATTGTAAGTTATAAAAGGTCAACACTAAGAGACAAGATTTTGTCCACAGTAAGTTTGTTTTATTTTTTATTCGAACATATTATTTTTGTCTGAACTAAAACCAGTGTTATAGTTAAAAAATTGTGGTGTGTAAGTAGGACTACAAATATAGTGTGTGAAGTTCCCTTTTAAAATGATCAACATAATCACCTCTACAACATATACTTATAATTCAGAATCATCGGAGGTGTGACTGCAAAAGTAGGCATTTACCGTAATAATTTGTGCGTTTATTTCATTTTTCTCCCATTTCAGTTATCTTTAATTTTGAGTCACAAGACAAGACTACAAGACATCTTTCTAATCCCCCCCCTTCACTTCGCTTAGATGTGTAAAAGGTATCTCTACACATGTCGAATTTACGTTTCACCAACCCTACTTTTAATCCAGGATTTTGAACATTATTCAGTTTTTCCTCATCATCTATATTAATATGTATAGATATCCCTCCACATTGTTTTGCGTATACGTATTGGGATCCGTCAAATGGGAGGAGCCTGGAAGCATGGCGCTTGTTAGGGAAAATTTATCGTAGTTCCTATAGTGTACCGTGCAATTTCCAAGTTTTTAAATTACGATAAAATGATAAGTATTGACACAATATGTGATTGGGCTGATACAAAGCCAGGGAAAGGAAATTTCGTTGAAGGTAAGCGTGTTTTTAATGCCAATCACATTATAAAATTCGGAAATAACAAATCCGGAAGCTAGCCTTCAAATTCCGTCGAGTTTACTGCCTACTTTTTACAAACTTCGGATTTAAAAAGTGATTCACGTTATATAATTGGTGAGGTGATTCTGGGTGATTTAAGCAATATCATATCAATTACTTGCACGTGCAAAGACGATTTAAGAGAACGTTGCAAACACATTATTGCAACTTTGTTGTATTGCAGCAGGTAGGTTCTTAACCTCAAAATATTTATATCGTATCATTAGAATTGTGTTAAATCAATTACACAGAAATAAATAATTTCTCACTTTATAATTTTGTATGATTCTAGTTTTAAATATTAAGGTTATGGCTGATGGTAAATACTTGCTGAAATATAATCATGTACATTAAAATGACGTGAACAAATTTTTATTCCGGAATTCACTTCTTTGATACCTACTGTTTTCATCCAAGCTTCTATTAGTTTACTTTTTTCTCTAATTTTCCGAATATATTTTTTACATTTATAAAACGGTTAGTCTTTATTGGAAAGTAGTTAATGTAGGTGAAGAGTGAAGATCTATGTCTGAAGTGCTATTGCAGCTTTTCACTGAACATATTAACTTTTTATTTGATTTAACTTTAGAAGAAAACTTCGTCAACTCCATTATCAAAAAAATTTTTACTTTTTTAACGTGTTTTATTATTTTAATAAACAATTTTACAATTTGCGTGCACAGTTCCTATGTAAATTTTTCCCTCATTCGAGTTATAAATTTTGCCACCAGATGGTGTATGCCCATTTGACGGATCCCAATAATAGCAATATTTTAGAATATTTAATTCAATCGCAAAAATTTTTCGTATCACAATACCTACCTAAATTTGAGTATTTCTGAAAGCTTCGGATAAAACTCGTCGTCTATGTGATACGCGTTGAATACGAAAATATGTACATTCACATGAAAGTGCACACACAAGGCAGGTACTTATAAAAGGATAAAAGCCGGCAGGATACTGGGTAGGTTGCAAGCTGACTGGATAGGTAAGTTCCACATCAAGTCCACATTTAAGGAAAGATATAACGCATTCGTTTAACGACGCCATGGAGTGCATTATGCAATCCACATTCCGTGCATGAATACTAAATTGAAAGAACCGCCCGCGAGCGTCTCGGAAAATAAAATCAAAATAATGGAGATGTAGGTAGTTTGTCGTTTACTTAGACGGAGAAAATCGAATTACTACTGAGGGAGAGAGCGACGTACGGGTGAATTATTGTCTCGACTCCCCTACGACAACAGCGAATGGCTGACGAAAGCTAATATCAAAAGAATTGGCAGTAAGAAACGAACGCACTTCAACATTTTTCCACAAGTACCAATCCAAGTTAAAAATCTACCTTACGAAAATAAAAATTGCATGAATACTTATGAATTAAAAATTAAAAACCGATGTAAAATTTATATTTCCCCATGCTTTCTACAAGAATAAAATTTATTAGTGCCATTTAGAATAATTATAAGGTCTGTGATGTGTTGCTAACCATCATCGATTAAAGAGATCTATTTTCTATCAAAACTCTATGAAATTGACATTGACCCTAAGTGAAGCTTACGTTGATCAATTTACCATATCTAAAAGGCCCGATATACTAAATTTCATTGAAATAGATAAAATCGATTACATGTATATGAATAGGGTAAAAGCCGGATAGTCACCCCGCTTTTCAAAAGAGCTCTATTATGAAAAAATATGTACTTCCAAAGAACAATGCAACATGTCCATGAACCATCAGACGTGAATCACGACTTCTAATTCTTTGGTCTCATCATCACACCATTGACAGTTCCGTCAGAACGCCTACCAATTTACTTTCTGTCAGTTTCGACAGATCACTAATCAAAAACATATTTTCCTGTTGGCAAATCCAGCCTTACCGTACGATTCTCAAAGTTACTACCAACTATAGGAATCAAATCAAGAACTACAAAAATATTGTGCTACTTCAAGTATATACCGGTTCTTTGTCACTGTTTCTTGAATACTGCTTGGAAAAATTCCACTTCCTCTTTTTTTCTCTAAATAGTTTATCAAATCTAGTAGCATAATTTTTGCTTGGCAATGCAAAAATCAAGAAGATTTGTTCATTTTTTACTTCAAATTGTTATAGTCATAAAACTGACATCTGTCAACCAAAACTTTTTAAAACCACTGAAAATTATAAATCTATCTCCTTTTCTTATGTCGAAACTATACGTCTATAAAATATTCATGTTTCAAAAGAGGCTAATGAATTTTCATTGTTATCATTTATTGTATGAATGAAGTGTAGGTAATTTAAATTATAAAAGTACCTATTTTGTGTCGTCGTTTTACGCTGCCAATGTGACAACTATCACATAATCGCTAGACAAACAGACAGAAAAATCTTTGATCGAGAAACATTATCAACATTTTTACAGTAAAATGTAATTGATATAAATCAGCATGTACCAATGCTTGTGATAATAAGATTGATAAGAGATAATAGGTAATCCTTTCGCGTAATCCATTACTGTATATGGTATGCACAAAAAAAAACATTTGCGTATGTCATTTATCGCCCCCTCCCGATCACACTCTAGTGGAAAGCCTAAAGGCTGTCTCCAGCCTCCTTTTAAGATTCATGTACGGGTGTTCGTTGGGGAGACAGTGTGGAATACTTTAGACCACTAACAAATCACGCCACATGACATGAACACCCATTGCCTCCTAATAGGGACGCAAAAACGGGGGCAAAGTCCAATTGACACCTTAGGAGTGGGTATCCTCTCCCAGAGTGTCCACAAAAATGTCTCATTTATATAAAATTGAACTAGTTAACATCCCCAACTACTGGACGCTGTTATTACAGTTACTCCAATCCAATTCTGAACAGCGAGCTTTTTCTGTTTGTATCTGTTAATATCGTAAACACTTGAACTTTGAGTATGTTGTTGTAGTATTCGTCATGCTGATCAAGAATGTATGTATATATAGATATGTTGGGCGCGGAAACTACGTCTTCGCCTACTTTTTCGGCTTTGAAAAATTAATTAAAAACTACGATGAAG
This sequence comes from Agrilus planipennis, assembly GCF_000699045.2. Lineage (NCBI taxonomy): Eukaryota > Metazoa > Arthropoda > Insecta > Coleoptera > Buprestidae > Agrilus > Agrilus planipennis. The sequence continues at coordinate 419,865 of NW_020442436.1, forward strand.
TGTTATTGGTATCTCACAATTTATTCAAGTAAGGTTTGATTAGGGGGGAAGGGGTGTATTAAAAATACGTAGAATGTTTAAATAACCCCCTCTCGCTCCCATATTCGACGTTCTGGATTGGATTGAGGGGTGAGGGTGTTATATAGGTTGTCATCCCACAAGTATGTCATGTAAGATTAGTCGAGAGTGAGAGGGGAAGGACGCCGGGATTGTTTAAACTTTGAACATATTTTTAACAACTCCCTCATGCCCCCTAACCTAATCTTACTTACTAGCATATTTTCAACCATTTTGTAATTTTCATAGAAAAGACCGCAGTATTTTTACCTTAGTAAAGTTACCATTAACTAGTTCTTTCCAAAACTGGATTTATAGGACTCATATAGGTACATGTTAAGACTTTATCGTTTCTACCTGTGGTACTAACCCCGCAGTGGCACAGCTACATCATGACATTAAACAGTTAGGTTTTTCCTTGAAATATCGGTACGATTATTATGTAGTACATACCTATACCTGCGTACAGACTAACCGGGGGAAATTTGTGGTTAGTGGCCGAGTTGTGTTTAATTGTAAGACACAAAATATTATTAAAACATTATTTTAAAAAAAAAAATTTTAGAATTCAATTTTTTTTTAGTTATGTTCTCCAATGCTTATTTTGTAATTTCTTTTTCTAATTTTTCACACAATTATATACTCATTCATGTACCTACCTACGTATACAGACGACATCATTCACTACTTCACTACGGAAATGGAAAAAGTAAAAAAGGAAGACTTTTATATACCTACCTACTAGTGTTTGGTGTTGTGTGTTTTGTATATTACTGTACATATTTCTTAAGTAGTGTTTCTGAATATTTTATTTTATTAGGTCTATAGTGTAGGATAAATTCAAAGTAGTTGTTAAGTAAACATCTGCGATCAACCATAAATTTATGATATTGGCGGAAATACCGAATTTATTGGGGTTCGGTATTTCACCGAAGACAAGACCAGTAAGGTCAATTACCTACCTCAAGAGATGCCTGTTTTGGGCGTGTCGCTTTCTTCAGTACCTATTATAAATATTGAAATTTGAAAACATGAAAAGCATTCGATTCATTCAATTCATATCCAACCATCAATTCGATTCATATTCATCAACTCAACAATTCAAACAATTCTATACCAATAAAACCCAATATATGTACAACAACCAAATTGATTATACAATTTATCAATGCAAGTGTTTATCGATAGTTTAATATTAAATTAAGTGTACTATAGTGTAAATAAAAAACAATTAGTAAGGAGAATACAGTTCATTTCATTCGAAGTGGTAATAACCAAAAGAAACGAAAGGTGGGATACCGCCACATCCGACAACTAGTATTGCAACAAACCTCTGTTTCCGCTTCCGCAATTACAGAAGTTCTGCCTAATTTTTCACGTCTACTTCTGCATTTTCATAACAAAAACTTACCGGAACAAAATCTTATTTCTCATCTTTCTGAAAATCAATATACCGCAACAATAAAACAAGTCATAAAAATTTATTTTATTCAGTTGTTGGCTAAACTTGACCGCATGATGCATGTGGGGCAGCTACCTGTCCCAGTTTTCAGCGACTCCACTGTAAACGTTATTAATTTAAGACATTGTTCTATTAATTACTAATAGTGGTCAATGTTAATATGCAACATCAACTTAAAATCACTTTTCGATTTTGAACCACTACAAATTTCCTCAAATTAATGAGGAAAATTGTTTTTGCTCTGACCAACAGAGCAATGGTGCGTAAAGCCAAAGGTCCCGGGTTCTATTCCCGGCGGGGGGTGACAACAGCAACAAAAAAACTTATTTTCCTCATTACTTTGAGGAAATTTGTAGTGGTTCAAAATCGAAAAGTGATTTCAAGTTGATGTTGGTTATTAATTTATCAAACTTTTTTCCTAGTATTTCGCATGTTGATAATTTCCACATTTTATTCTCTTATTGCTTCCTTATTTTAATTTAAAAACGTCTTGGACTTCCAGCTTCCCTTTAACAGTCCTAATAATTTCATTTCGAATATAGTAACACAATTATAGAATGTAATTTTTTTGTATAGGGTCTGGTCGGTGTTGTGTTATACGTTAAAAGTGCAATTTTGAGGCCAATAGGGTGTCCTATTTGTAATTATTTTGTTGTTATTAACGATGGGGGTGCCAAATGTAAAATCTGTACAATCTTCGCAAAAATGGCGCACGACGACTGTATTAAAGAGTCATTAAAATTATTGCAAAATTCCGCGAAAATTTACTATTTACTTCTGTTTTCGTTATGACACTTTCATTGCATTACTAATACCTACCATTTAACATCCACCATTAGAGAAGATTTTCAAGGAAAATTGTATTAATTTATCATTTGAAGTTTCCATTTACTTGTAACAACCACCGGTTACAACGACTTAATTGTAGTAGTTGTTACAACTGGACCACAATGCAGTTTACGTTTGATTGTACTATGCAATCGCAATCTGATAAACCTCTAAAATAATTAATGAACTTCTGTAGAATTAGTTAGAGTCTTAAATAACAGATTAGTTTTCGATAAATAAAGTTGTCACTGACAATCTCTGTTATCAAAACTCAAGTATGTATTTAAGATATTAATAAAAGTTATAAACCAAATTCACTGATTAAAAACTTAGTTCCAAATGAAAAACCACGAACTTATTAAAAAGTTGCTCGAGTTATAACGAAAACTAAAAAGTGACACTAGAACAAGTAGGTATGTAAAAACAATCGGTACCTAATCTAATTTCTGTGATACGTTCAGTTTAGTTTTACTGTTTTTCATTATATAGTAAAATGTGAGTTATGTTGCAAAATATTACAGTAAGATAAACTTATATTTGAACAAATTGTAAATTAAATTTTAAATTGGTTTGGTATCTCTTAATAAAATTATTGCAACATTTATCTAAAAAAAATTTAATAGGATTAATACAATAATTAAACTTTATTTTTCTTTAGCAAGATAGCATATAACCTAGTTTTAAACTTTACACTCATGACGTCAGAACTGAATCTACATACCTGGACGTGCCTGATATGGCAAAAAATCGTATGCGTTCAATAAAAAAAAATATAAATATTCATAAATAATTTATTAGACGATTAAAACTGCAACAAATGTACTTATCTTACTGTAATAAATTCTTTCGTCTAAAGTAATATTTTATAAACATAAAAACGTATATTACACACTACGTAATCACATATTCTGTATAAGTTGTTGTAATTTGTCACGAATTATTTTCTAGTTTGCTTATTTAACGAACGCACAGAAAGCACACCTTTTGTGATACGACTAGACAGACGTATTTACTTTCTTACTTTCCACGTAGATTTTGTTTGTGTAAATATAATAAAAGAATCACTGCTTTTTTTTTTAATTCGTTACGTTATAAATTTCAGTCGTAATATAATTTTATCTATCATCACATAAGATAAAAGAAGATGGACCCCATTTTACTAATACTGGCACTAGTAGTTATTGGGATTATATATTTCCTAAAAGAAGACCCAACACAAAAAGAAATAGCCGAAGCGGTTGAACGTTTTCCTGGACCTAAACGCTACCCCATTGTAGGAACAAATTTTAGCTTTTTACTCAAACCAAAAGAAGGTATTACTAATGATTAGATTACTAATATAATAAATATTGAATACTTTTTACATCATAAAGTTGAATATGTTTATAAAAGGTGTATGTTTCAGAAATATTTCTGTTAATCGCAGAAAGGGTTAAAAAATTTGGATCTCCCCATAAGGCATGGATGGGAAAATTGCCAATGATAAATTTGAACACTCCAGAAGATGTAGAGGTAACAATATAATTAATATCGGAATAATTTGTTATTCAGAAGAAGAAATTATTTAAGGAGGTTAACACTAGAGAGATAAACAAATTAATCTGCATTCTGATAAAAACAGATTAGACTTTTAAAGTGATGTTACAAAAAGGGCATGATGAAAATTTTATTCATTTATATATAAAGATATCTGTAAATTTTCGGAGGGTCGGGCACCGCATTTTTTAATTAAAAATTGATGTGTGAAATCCATGAGCGTCCGTATGTAAAAGTGAGACAGAATACCATTTGACAGCATCACGACATTTCCCACACATACACTTATAGATACAGATTTAAGATGCGCCTTTCTGTGTCAACCACCTTAAATAAGTCAAAATTTAATTAAGGGTAATATGTTATTATTTTTTCAGCTTATATTAAATAATTCTGTTCAAATCAAAAAAGGATATTTGTACAAGTTCATTCAACCATGGCTTTTAGATGGTCTTCTTACCAGCTACGGTACGTTAATTTTATTCTATCAGTGAATTTCTCAAAGATTAGATGAACTGTTTCGTAATAAATTTATCTATCAGAAAACAAAACTTTTCTGTTAATGAACTATCGCGATATCTTTGGATCTCATATTCACTACCACAAGATAAGGAGTTCAATCTCTGTATATAATACATAATTGTTTTATGAATCATTACAAACGGCGTGGTAAACGCCATCTGTAGTATCTACATCGCTACCTTTAGTGGAATTCAAATATCTTAATAAAGGTGTATTAGGATATATCACCTTGTCAACCTAAATTCACAGCGTACCTAACCGTACATAATAGGTATGTAACCAAAAAGAACAAAAAGTGCATATGGTGGTCAGTAAGTTGTAGAGAAAATTTAATAAAATATAAGGAGCGCTGCAATCGCTGTGAATTCAAGGTTACCAATTTTACTTGAAATTTATTCGTTTGTTTCTGCAGTAACCATAGCAATGTGACCTTGAATTCATAGCGGCCACAGCGCTCTCATGAATTTTCTTAACATTTTTCACAAACTATTACAAATGAAGATTAGACTCCTTACTTCTAGGTTTAATGAAAACGGCTAAAAGAGTTCCAATTTACTTGGCGCCTTTAAATAGCTTTTACCGCATAATTACAAACGATGTGGTGAACGCCACCTGTAGAAATTCGCTATTAATTGTGAATTCATTGTAGATTGCTACGCTGTGGATTCCGTTCGTCTTGTCGATACCTACCCTTAATAATAAAAGGACTTGTCAAACATTAGAAAACAGTTAGTAGCAAATTTCTACAAATATTGTTCAACATTCCGTCTGTGATTATTAGATTTTCATAGATAGATAATTCAGTAGAGTGATTCTTGAAAATCCATTTTCAATCAATATCTACTATAAGAGAGGAAACTGCACTTTTCTTAATCTTTCTGTCATCTGATACAGCTTTACGAAACTAAGAGAAAAAGTTTTATATTTTCCGTCGCGTATAATCCGAATTAAAACTTTGCAATTTTACATATCGCAAGTTTCTAATCAGTTCTGCATTTTCAGGGGCTTATTGGCACAAGAATAGAAAGTTGATCACTCCCACGTTTCACTTCAGTATTTTAGAGCAATTTGTGGAAATTTTCGACGAAAAAAGTCGCATACTAGTATCAAAACTTATGCCACAAGCTAATGGACAAGTTTTTAACGTTTATCCTAATATAACCCATTGCGCCTTAGATATTATATGTGGTAAGTAAATTATTGTGTATTATAAGATTGTTTCCAAAGTTCATTGACTTTCCTTATGAAGTTTAATACTATCAAAAATAAGTTTTTTTAGTTAAGTGTTAGGTACTTATAACTTACTATCTAACTATAACCAAGGACAGATCTAAAATTTAAAAGGGCCTCAAAAATTACGTTTATCAACCTGCGATTATTGATCGATAACGATCGAAATGAAATTTTCAAAGATTTCTAAAATTACTCACACCCTCTTTGCTATTGTATAATAAACTATTTTCATTACTCGTTATTTATGTATACAGGGTGTAATAGAAATAAGTGTCGAGTTTCGGAGGGTGTAAACTAGTTGCAATAAACAATCGTACGGTGAGTTCAGCAGCGTGGTTAATGGCAAAAAAAAATTTTTTAAGATCACAAAAATTTACAATCCAAATCCGGCTCTGTGCATGAATCGACAACATAGGTATATTTCGTTTACTTTCTGTAGCGATGTGACCTTCAGGTTGACCGGCGCAAAGTAGAAAAGAACAGCACTAGGCCAGAAAAGGAAGGAGACAACTCTCGGTCAAACTCTTAACCAGTGAGGAGCGTATAATCCGTAGACTACTGCACGGAAAAATTCACCATTTCATCCACTACAATTGCATTGCTCAAATGTGTTGTTTTTTGGTACCATTTACTACTGAAAATATCAAGGAGATGTTTATTTATATTTGAAGACATATTAAGGGCTTTAACGCTTGTTTTCGACTAGCACTACTATTCATGATTGAACAAAACTTTTGGCAGGTACTGTATGAAAAAGTATGTTTAATGAACAAGAGTCGAGAGTATAATGAGCTTTTTTCTCTCTACCTACGATTTTGCCAGCGCGCATCCACGCCATTGGAAGGGGCACATCGCTAGTGAAAGTAAATGAAGTATATCTACCGAATACCGTAGTGTGGTATATCTATGGATGGAGATTGCCGATTATCGAACATCTAAAGTTTAATGATTATTGTGAAAATTCAAAATTCTGCCCCACGTAAAGTAAATTTGTATTTAAACCACACCCTACTAAATAAAAATTAGGTCATGCAGCACTTTTCCTTCAAAACCACCGACAGAAATCGGCTCGCGGCTAAAAATCAGTTTCAAACAATAAGCCATACACTCGCTGCAAATGATAAGAATGCACCAACTGTTTTTTTTTTAATTTGTCACATGAAAGAAATCAACGTTCCTTGCTATTTCGCGTGTACTAATTTGGAGATTGCATTCTTTGAGATAAAGGATTTCCACCCTACAGTGACGATATGGTAAATAAGTATCATGTCAGATTACTGTAACGACTGTTCCATAGTGATATGCTGACCTACACTAACAATGACTGATGTATTGTTGAATTAATTTATTGAACTGCACACCGTTTGTGTGATTGTCTCATACAAAGTTTAAATGTTGAAAAAAATAAACGAATACTATAGTTTGGCTGTTAATAAACACCCTAAATCACATTTAATCTAATCTTACAAATAAACAACACGTAAGCAAAAAATACAAATAAAATACTGATGCTGCTGAATACCAGCTGATTGAATGCGGCGTTGCGGGTAGTGTTCCTATACCAGGGCCGGAATTGAATTTACCTTTACTTTCAACTACTTTTTCATATTTTATAGTGCTCTCTAACCTCGTGCAAGCTCGGTACTTATTTCTGTTACACCCTGTATTCCGTGAAAAGCACGCAAACCACTTATAGACTCCGAACCGTTTAATGTTTTTCTTTTGCCCGGTCCGACACAGGAATGTACTATATCTCTAAAAGCTTTAAGGCCCGGTGCACACTTGCGGTGAGACGCGTGTCGTATGCAATACCACGAAACCTGGCAGCACTCCTCTGCCTATCGAGAAGTGTAGATTTGCCACAACGTCGTATCTCCTTTCAAACTTATGGAAGTCTCTCAACACAATGTCTGATAAAAACGAATAAAAAACAGTCTGATTGGGAAAATATTTATGTAACCTCTACCTGTTGTGTGGATAAACCCGGTACTTTTATTTTATAATTTTGATATGACGATTTATGTACTATATATACGAAAAACAACCTTTAACCATTTGGACCCATGTACGATCCAGTCAGTTGGTGACAAATGGGAAACTGTGACACTAGCCTATCACAATGAAATGTACATTGGCACTTCGATAAGACGTACTCTGAATTGACACAGCAAGGATGCGCTTTAATGATTAGTTCCCTTTCTTGTTTTAATTTACAAATTGCAGCAAAATGCATTCTTGGACTTAGTTAGATTATAGTAAGGTATGATTTTCTAATTTGTTTGTATGGGAGGTTTAGGTAGGATTAGGTTAGGTTATGGATGAAATGATTCCCCTAATTAATATGCTATGCATCATGGCTTTAAGTTAGATAATGGTGAAAAAGTATTCCGTGATCGACTTGTATGAAGTACTGAGTATTGCAAATTATATGTTACATATGCATTAAGTAAGGTCATGATGGGAGAGAATGACATATTACATAAAGTGCTGTGCACCATGGGTTTTGTTAGGCTATAGTTTGCTCGCGTTGGTATCCTAAATACTTGCCAAAGATCATCGACGACCACATGAAACTATCGTAATATTTCTATTCCTCGGGAACAGCATTTTTTCTTATCACAAACTCACATTGGCATTTATAATATTAGTTAGAATTATCATTTGGTACTACAATCACACAAGGAAAGAACGATTAGCCTATTCAAAATTATTTAAAACTTTAATATTAGATTGAGTTATGGTTTCGAATAGGTATCTAAGAAGTCAGATACGTCAGGACGGAAGGAGTAGTAGGGATATAAAGGAGAGGATAACGCAGGGTCGAGTCGCCTTCAATAAAAAGAAGTCACTTCTTTTCTCGCAAACGCTTAATTTAGAAATTCGAAAAAGGTTGTTAAAGGTGTATGTTTGGCGCACGGGGCTGTACGGATGCGAAACAAAGACAGTGGGCGCGGCGGAAAAGAAAAGGTTAGAAGCGTTCGAAAAGTGGTATTACAGGCGAATGATGAGGATACTGTGGATAGAAAAGGATAGAAATGAAGAGGTATTACAAAGAGTAAGAGAACAGACGACTCTATGGAAGTCAATAAGTAATAGGCGAGTTAGGTTAGTAGGACACCTCTTCAGGCATGAAGGTCTAGTCAGAGCCATATTAGAGGGAGAAATGGAAGTTAGGAGGGGTAGAGGTAAACCTAGATTAGATTACTGTTCGCAAATAGTTAAGGATGTGGGTTGTTCTAGCTTTAGGGAAATGCGAAGATTAGCGCAGGATAGGAAAGAGTGGAGGTGCGTGTCCAACCAACCTTAGGACTGACGATCTTATGATGACGATGATGATGGTTTTGGACTGACTTTTATTTCGGATATCCGATAATTTCGGTCACGACTACGAACCTCTATAACATCCTTGCTATAGACTAAGGATTTAAGTTAAATTATGACGGGAATGATTTTCCTGATTGGCATATATAAACCACCATGCACTATCAACAACAGTACTAACCCGTCCAAATTTAGACGGGTTTAACTAGTAACAAATGTATAGATTTTTCTTTAAAACCTGCTCTTGTGAATTTATTGTTTGCGATACCGTAAGTTGAAAAACAGTTTGAGACTGCCCATTTGTTTATTGTTATTTTGGAATGGTTATAATCCCTTTTCCCTTCTCCCACCTTAGGTAGCAGTGACTGTAAACTTACTGCAATAGTATCATTAAGCACATTGCATGTGCTGCAGATTTTCCCTGCTATTAGGTGGCATATATTATTGTCGTTAATATAGTCAGCAGTAAATCAAACATGTTTAACCCCTGTCTACGTGTTCATGCGTATTCAATTTGCGTTGTAAACCTTAATAAGGGTTGCCGGGGAAGAGCGATAGACCTCGACAAATTTTGATTTATGTTAGTTACATTACGTATGATATATTTCCATTAAATAACTAAATGTGAAACGGCATCGAAAGCACACCTGTAAACTCGGTTTTTTCAATGGTACGGTGGGGACATACATTTTTCAATATCAAAACTACTTGGGAGGCAAAAAATCTATTATGGAAGAAGGGATGGATCTCTAACTGATTGAAATGTGTTGTACAAGTCTACAAAATTAAAAGAACAAAGAACTACTTTAACATAGAACATTGTCAATCACACTTAATCTACTCTAGCAAATAACAAATAATTCATGAGTACAAAAACACAAAAGAAAAATAGACTGCTAATTATCAGCTAATTGAATACGACGTTGTATTGTCGCATTTCTTTCCAGAGCCGGACTGATACGTTCCTGTACGTTTAACTACGTTCTTCTAGAAAACGATGAACTTATAGACATATAGTAATAATTTACGTAATTTTATAACTAAACAATTAAGAAGCCTCAAACCTAGGGGTGAATCGCTGGGTAACATTGTTAAGTAATTATCATTATCATCTATATTACCTGAAAATAGTTCACAATAGTTCTTTCCCGAACATGTTTTTGTTCAGGTTATTTCTTAAAGTGACGGCACATTTTCATTTCATTTGTCACATTTCACATGTTTTTTGGAAATTTAACAAGTGTTCCCCATCAAAATGTCGAAATTTGGTAGAATTTGTGAGATTTCGAGAGCTTCAGACTCTTGAGCCCCTCCCGCTTGATACGTGCTAATTGGAATGTATGTATAAAATTTACTAATTATGTTTATTGTTTAGAAACTGCAATGGGTGTTGCTGTGAACGCCATGGATAAGCCAAACTCTGAATATGTTTCTGCAGTTTATGGGTAAGTTACAATTTACGCTCTTGAATGAAAGATTTCTATGTAATTATTACACGTCTGGATAATCTTCCAAGATCTTGGTCCTATTGAATCATATATTTAATCACCCAGACTGTAAACTTATATAAAAACTCTGAAATTTTTCTCGTCAATATTCTTGGATAAGGCCAACGTTTCGCTCCTAGGTTGGGAGGTTTCTCAAGTATCTTTTACATAATTAATAACCAATCAAACATAATTAAAGTTAAGTTAACAAAGTTTAATACAGAAATACTTGCATTTGCCTAGCTTTAAGTATGTACGAGGGTGGATTGATAAGTTTCCGGCCTAACCAAGAGATGACGCCACTAGGCCTACCTTGAGGTGACATTCTATAGTACCATCCTTGGATAGCTTGTAGCTATAGTTTCAGCCCGATCTCCTTGCTAGTGTAGGTTTGACAGCACGCTGAACAAGACGCCTCTGTGGTTTTCGTAAAAATGGAAAAGCAGGAAAATCGTGCTGTCATCAAATACTTTTATTTGAAGGGGTTAACGCCGAAGGAAATTAAAATAGAGATGGACTCAACACTGGGGACATCCTCCCCGTCATATTCAACCGTTAAGCAGTGGGTTTCCGAGTTTAAAAAGGGTCGTGTGAGCACCTCTGATGGGCCTCGCTCAGGACGCCCCGTTGAGGTCACAACTCCAGATATGATCGAAAAAATTCATCAAATAGTGCTGGGAGACCGCAGATTGAAAGTGCGTGAGATAGCTGAGACCTGTAAGATGTCATATGAACGTGTGCAACATATTTTGCACCAACATTTGCATATGGAAAAGCTCTGTGCAAGATGGGTGCCGCGTTTGCTAACAGTCGACCAAAAATTGATTCGAAAAAACATTTCTACCGCAAATTTGTCATTGTATAAGCGTAATCCAAGCGAATTTTTGCGTCGATTCGTAACCGTTGACGAAACGTGGGTCCACCACTACACTCCTGAAACCAAAGAACAGTCTAAACAGTGGATTGGACCAGGGGAACCAACTCCAAAGAAGGCAAAAACAATTTTTTCGGCGAACAAGGTTATGGCTACTGTTTTTTGGGATGCAAGAGGTATTATATACATTGATTACCTTGCAAAGGGTAATACTATCACTGGTCAATACTACGCAGACTTATTGCAACGTTTGAGCCACGAGGTGAAAATTAAACGACCTCATCTGGCGAAGAAAAAAATCTTGTTTCATCACGATAACGCACCAGCGCACACGTCAATCGTTGCGACGGCTAAAATCAACGATCTAAAGTTTGAATTGATGCCGCACCCTCCTTACTCTCCAGACCTAGCCCCGAGTGACTATTTTCTGTTCCCTAATCTCAAAAAATGGCTTGGCGGTAAGAGATTTGCGGACAATGAAGAAGTAATCGAAGCTGTAAATGGTTATTTTGAGGAGCTTGACGAATCAGTCTATAGAGATGGCATTAATAGACTGGAACACCGCTATGAGAAATGTATCAGCCTTGGAGGAGATTATGTTGAGAAATAAAAAAAAAAAATTTTTAAAAACCTTGTTTTTCTTGGTCAGGCCGGAAACTTATCAATCCACCCTCGTATAATGCAAATCAACATACGTCTTGGCTATTATAATTGTTAGATAAGGTCTGATAAATAATTCAAATCCGGTTGTAATTGAAGACCTGTTAAACAAATAAAAAGTTTTTATAATATGAAGATTGGAAAAGCTTTGGCGGTTGTTGTAGAATAAACAAAATAACTCAAACCTCAAACACGACACTGTAGTTGTCCAAAGCACTTTTCGGTAACAAGGTTACTATAGTTCACTTCAGTCCCTGAAGAAGGTAATCTTGTTACCGAAAAGTGCTTCCGACAACTACAGTGTCGTGTTTTGTCGTTGGGTTTTGAGATATTTTATAATAATTTATTGTAATTATGAATTTAATCGAGCAACTACTGTTGTGTATTTCCGTATTCACCTTTGCTAACTTAACTTTAAGGGCCCTTTCACACGGGCTACTTTTTGTAGAAATCTACTGTTTTCAATTGATGCTTTCACACAAGCGCAGCGGTTCAAAAACGTAGCGCTACAGTCGCTGAACTGTAACGATATTCGCTTGAATCGCGCGGCTAACTAGTCGCGCAGTTGTTGCGCTTCACTAAGAAAAACAAAAAAAGTTAACGCTTCCACACTGGCGTATTTTTAGTAGTGCGACAGACCGATGATGGACAATGTCGACAACGAAAATTTCATAATTTCAAAGACTGAATTTGGAATGGCTGCAATGCAGACTGTATAAGGAAGAGCATAGAAAGAAGGAATGGCTGAAAAGCTTTTTTTTATTTCGACGTAAATCTTGGAAATATGTATAGAAATCCGTTTTTCAATCAATTGCTGTTGTAAGGATCGATCCAATATTTCCGATTCTTTATACTCTTTTTCTTTATTTTAATTTATCAAAAGCACTAATAAGGTAAGCTTCTCTTGGTCTTCTTCTGCGACTTCATTTTAATAACTGTTCCTTTAAATTTGAATTAGATACGTTGCTACATCGGCTAGAATATCGAAGCGCTGCAAAAAATCGCTCTTTATAAATACGAACTGGCAACTGTCGCGCTGCTGTACCGCAACGGAAGCGCTGCAAAATGTAGCTCGTGTGAAAAGGCTCTAATTATGCCTGATTGGATATTAATCAAGTAGAGCCTTGAGAAAGCTTCCAACCTAGAAGCGAAATGTTGACCTAATTTGGCAATAAATTCAACAATATTGACTAGAAAAACTTCAGACTTTTCATCAAGTTTTTTTTCAAATATTTTGTTGAACTCCTTATACCTAATTCCTTGTAATTATGTATATATCGCTTGACCTGAAGATAAAAATACGCGAAACTACAATTATTTCCAACAAACGACTTCACGACAGAAATTTTAATCTACCAATTATGGTAATACAGATTCAATAATATTAACAATATCTCATTATTGTGCTTTGAGAAGTTGAAGCCCATTTTTGAAATTGTCTTGCCGACAATTGGCATTTACCGTTTGAGTTTTTGACTAAAATCGTTTTATGAGGTCGCTTACGTCGTTGAACAGGTGCAATTACTGAAATGGAAGAAAATAAATTTGTATAAAGCACTTTCAACAACCCTCGGATTTACTCGTTTCCTGCGTTAAAAGCGAGACTGGCACTGCGCCAAAGAACGATGCTCGATTATTTCTTGATTCTCTGAAACGTTCACAAGGCTTAAAAACAAAAATTCCTCGTAAAACGTTGTAATTTTTTACATCTACTACTGCTTAGGGGTTGTCCATAAATTACTTACCACAAAAATCATCGATTTTTGAGTTCCTCCTTCCCCCACTGAGCAGGACAATAATGCCTGACTTAAATCCCGCTCTCTCTCTTTCCAATTTTTAAATAAACAATTAGAATGTCTAATCAACATTAAGGGGTAAACGTACCAGATCTACACCCGATCTATATAATTATCGGACTAGTATTGTGGCCAACTTACTGATTCTAAAATCATTACGCAACGCAAACTTTGACCCCTGAAGGGAGGTAGTGTCGGATTTTTACCGACTAAAACCCCTCCTCGAGTGGAGAGATAAACCCTGAGGGTTACTTATCCCCGGGAAGAGACTGAAAGGTTGAGAAGGAAAAATGGTTAAGCGTGGGGGGTATTGGGGAGGGGGANTGAGGGTAGGGGGGGAAGGAGGGGGGGGGAGAACCGTCAAAGTAGGTGGTCCACCTCTGAAGTAATGGGTGGACACTCGCGCTAACAAGCGAAGCTAGGAGCCAGGCAAGCACAATCGCCTACAGTAAAAACGGAACGTAACTTTCCTTAACACCTTATTTTATCTTCTTCGTATATATTACGCCGAATACGTATAATTACGAAATTATTTCACTTAAACTTGATCCAATAGGGCACGGGTTTGAGACTCCTAAACTTCTATCATCATCATACTGTATAAAAGAAGTATTATCAATATTGAATCAGAATTACCCTCGAAGTTTGCTCTTAATTTTTGAATACGTGTTTATAAGAAAATAAGAGTAATCATTATATACCTACCGGAAATATCATGACTGAATATCATTATTTCGAAAAAAGTTTTTGATAAAAGTTGCATGTTTTCAAAGGGGCGATCAGCAGGCGATCTTGAGTATGACCTTGATCTTAATTGATTTGTTTTAATTTTTCATAAATACCTACTGAACAATAAAAAGTAAATCAGCATCACGGATATTATTGATTTCAAAATTTCCGCTCTTTTCATTAAAAAATGAAGTTCAAGGTCACCAATCAATTGTTTCCTCTAAAAAACGTATAGCTTTTTAATTTTTTTAATGAAATTCAATCAAGAACTTTCGTACGTTTGATTTTTTTTAATTTTTCAGGTCAGTGTTATGTTTAAGATCCAAATTGATTTCTCCTTCGAGAAAGGCTTTGTAAAACCTTTTCCCGAAATAATAGGATCTAAATAAGACATTTGATAACCTGAAGATTAATAACGCACCTATTATTCGCATATGATTAGAACCACCCTAATCTACATATTATCATCATCATCATCGTCAGTCCTAAGACGGTTGGACACACACCTCAACTCCTTCCTATCCTGAGCTAATCTTCGTATTTTCTACATCCTTAACTATCTGCGAATAATAATCTAATCTAGGTCTACCTCTACTTCTCTTAACTCCCAACCAACCTATTTCGCATATTTTTCATTGACTTCCATCGAGTCCTCTCTTCTCTTACTCTTTTTAATACCTCTTCATTTCTAACTTTCTCTATCCACGGTATCCTGATCATTTGCCGGTAACACCACATTTCGAACACTTCTGTTTTGTACCCGTACAGAGCCGCGCTCCAAACTTACGCCATTAGCAATCTTTTTCGAATTTCTAAATTAATCGTTCGCGAGAATAGAAGTGACTTTTTTTTATTGAAGGCGACTCGACCCTGCGCTATCCTCTCCTTTCTATCCCTACTACTACTTCCTAGATACCTAAAATCAGCCACTTCTTCTAGTTTTCATCTCCTATCTTTATATTCGCTCTTTCTCCACTGTTTCTTCCCTTGCTTACCAGTATTTTTGTTTTACTTTTATTTATTTTTATTTTTATCTAGATATTATGCAAATAAAAAGCGCCACTCTTATAATTAGATATATTCATTCATCTTTAAATATTAAGAATTTATACCTTTATATCTGAAGTTTGAAGAGTACCAGGACGCTTAATTTCTCGTAAATTGGCTGTTCGTTATCCCACTATTATGTTCCGTACTAAACAACAGACTGCAAATTAAACAAGATTTAAGGGCGCTACTAAAATTAGCAGGAAAACGCCCTTATACAGAATGATAAACAGCTACATTATAACATATACACTACATAAGAGGGAATCTCTCAAAACAAAATTTATATACGCGCTGTGTAATATAAGAGCATAAAATATTTTACTGCCCGGATATTAAGCCACTTCCACCATCTGAAAAAAGAGTATGCACAACGTTGTGAAAGAAAGGCCCATGCACACGAACGTACATAACTTGATACATGTATGTGCATTCCTCAACTGCATTCAGTAACTACTTATAATCTGTAGTCGAATTTTTTGACCCTAAAAAAAAGTTGTTTTTTGCAATTTGTTTAAACAATCATGATTTAACCAACCGGTTTACCGACTGGCAAGCTACATCGCTGTATTCAGGAGAATATTCCGAACAAAATTGCGTAAAAACATTTAATCCGAAAATCTTTCCCACTCACTGGCCCATATTGTCTGGACTAAGAGGATCGCCTGAGAGTAATATTCCACAAATGGTCTTTCAGTCTTTTTCCATTCCATTATGCTCTGCCTGCTTACCACCAACCATCCGTTTCCACGATTTTTCAAAATGGTTGAAGAAAGCCTCCTCTCCTATTCGTCCTATACGCTACCCTGCTGCACAATTTAAGTCGAGGCGGAAGTACACTCAAAAGCATTAGCTGGTGGTAATAAAGCAGAATAAAATTTAATGTGCAAACCTGAAAAACTATCGTATATGTTCTGCAAATGTAGTTTTGGAGGAATACTGAGCGATGTAATGATGTAAAGGTCAGATCCCAGCTTTCCAGTGAAATATTGGGAAGGGCTCTGGTTCGATTCCGGATCTGACTGCTTTGATCCGGTTTAAAAAAAATAAATAAAATATTTTTCTGTGCTATGAAATCGTAATTCTTATCGTTATCTTTACGTTAAAGTTTATCTTCACTTACACCTGCACATACTTCTTACTAACAGCTGGTTTTCTCTTTATCCAAAATTCTTGTCTTCACTTTACTGCCGATATTTCCATCTAAACAATTATTGCTATGGATTGTATATCAGCAATCTTCCCAAAAAATTAAATTTAAAGTAATCTACACCATTTCATCCATTATGGTTAGATTAAAGCCTAGCGTTCCGATGGTCAGCCGTTCCAAATTTCTGAGGTTTCCATGGACCGTGTAGGCAAATGCTAGAGTAACAATATTCCACAAATGGTCTTCCACTATTTTCTATTGTTTTCAACTCGTCCGTCTTCTTGATCTCTCCCTCATCACCACACCCCACTCTTTGCCACGATTCCTAAATAAGGATGAAGTGCGTTTTCCGCTTTACCAACCTGTCCAGCATTATAAGATCAGACATATTAAAGCTTTTTTAATTGAAACCTGATATAGGTGGATATATACGATATGTTCCAGCCGAAAAGAAATTATCGATAAAAATCCTTTAAAGGAATTTTCATTTCTTATAAAGAAAAGTCGGACATTTGAATTTGTTTGTAAAATTTTGAATTTTCACAATAATTCGCGATTTTGAGAACTGTTGTTGTTGTTATTGGAGACTTGTTTGATTTTTTCGGTAACTAAATACAACCACCCGTAAAAAGTAAAGCGCCTTGGAAATACCTTAATGGTGAAGTGTAAATTTTCCTAAATAAAATTTTCATTATCCCGATTACGCTAATCTTTACGTAACTTAATTTTTTTATTTCTTTTGTGTTATTACATGTACATAGTGCTGCCTGTAATCTACTTATTTAGTTTATTTACTCTAAACATTATGTTTAGTACTAAATCGTTTATATTTATCTTAAAAATTTGATTATCGGTAATGTTTGCATTCTCGATCCATGTAACTGCAGAGTTTTTATCTCACTACGCTATTCCGTAGACACTTATGTTGCTTATCCACGCACAGGATTGTAAATCATTGTAATATTTTTAAAAGTTTTTTGCCCCTAAATATATTGCTGAACTCACCGTGCGACTGTTTATTGCATTTAGTTTACATCCTCCAAAACTCGACACTTTTTTCTGTTACCCCCAGTATGTATAAACTCTAAAGACGATTTATTTTAAGCATCCTAATTTCTCCTACCTTAAGCATAAGTATATAAGTCAGCCGCATATTAGCTGAAGTATGGGGTACTACTGCATTATAAATAAAAAATTAAATTATTTATTATTTCAGAATAAGCAAATTGGCAACAGACAGAGCATTTTTACCATGGTATCATTCCGATTTTATTTTCTACCGAACTGCAATGGGCAAACAATTTTTAAAATACGTAAACATCCTCCATGGATTTACAGAAAAGGTATTATAATGTTATATTACGTTTAAATTGTTCGTACCAGTATTAAATAGGTAATTTTTACAATTAGTAAGCATTTCTGTACAATAATAACATTGAATAAATTAAAGCTATGTTACATGACGGGTGGATCGACAATTCAAGCGCGGCGTGTGTGCGTGTTCTCAACCCATTATACCCCTGTTACATAACGCGTGGATTACCGCTCTGTTAAGTGCCATCTACAGTAGGAAGGCGCTTACTAGCGAATTTTTTGGCTCCTTTCCGCAACGGCAGCGGGAGCGTGGAATACCCATCGAAGTTCTGTTGGTAAATGTTATAAATATTTTCGGGTGAGATTTGATAACCGTAGGCGCATTTCTTTTGACATATACCTACAATGCTCGGAAAAGAACGCGCCAGGACGTTCCTTCGTACTCCATTCCAAACTGATCCTGTTACACGGAGCGTGGATTGAGGATGCACGCTCCGAGTAACAGGGGCATAAAGGTCACAACACGCGGCGCGTGGAGCGTGGACCGACATTCCGTGCACTCGCTGCCGCCGGAAAAAAAAGACATAGAAACTGCTAGGACGCGTTTGACAATCCACGCGCCGTGTAATAGGGGCTTTACATTGCCAATATGTTTCTGCTTGCGTCAGGTGATTAAAGAACGAAAAGGAAAATTGGCCGACACAACAACAGATCAAGAAATCCACGAAGATGAAGAATTCATAGGTAAAAAGAAAAGGAAGGCTTTTCTTGACATGCTTCTGGAAGCGTCGAAAGGCGGTACAATAATGAATGATTTGGAGATCCGACAGGAAGTCGATACATTCATGTTCGAAGTAATTATTTTTTATCCATTTGTTGTTTATAACGATTGACACAACCATGTCTTTTAGGGTCACGATACTACAACTGCTGCCATCTGCTGGACATTATTCCTAATTGGAAATAACCCAGACATTCAGGTAAGAATCTATTACGACAAGACAGACTGATTCTTAAATGCCCTTATAAAGATTTATATATGTGCTTAAATTTTTACGAAGTAGTGAAGTGCTACTAAATCCTTTTTTCTCATATTTAACTGGAACTTTCTATTTCATTTCTATATCGTTAAACAAAAAGCAGCAATAAGCGGCTATAAACATTATGGTGACATTTTGTTGTCAGTTACGATAAAATTGTTGAGAGATTGCGTTTACAACATCAACCATCCTATTTACTTGATTATATTTCTCCTGTCAGATTTCGGATCTGACCGAAAAACTAATTTCATGGAGAAAGGGAATCTTAAAAAGACACCCAGCTGCCGGTGCAGCTGGTTCATGTTGGATTTACTGTAGAAAGTACATCCCTATTAAAACCACTCCCTTCAAGTCTTCATAGGGTCATGGGGTCCTCTTCAGCCCTATGTTCTTAGTACTCTTAGTTATTCAAGTACAGTGAACGTAAACTAAACCAAGTTTGGATGCTAATTGTCATATGTCATTAAAGGATTGGTCAATAATTTCAGTGACATATATTTAATTTATGTAGTACCTCATCATCATCATAAGGTCATCAGTCCTAAGACTGGCTGGACACGCACCTCCACTCTTTCCTATCCTGAGCTAAACTTCGCATTTCCCTAAAACTAGAACAGCCACATCCTTAACTATTTGCGAGGAGTAATCTAATCTAGGCCTACCTCTACCCCTCCTAACTCCTGTTTCTGCCTCTAATATGTCTCTGACTAGACCTTCATGCCGGAGAAGGTGTCCTACCAACCTATCTCGCCTATTTTTTATTGACTTCCATAGAG
>NW_020442436.1:441563-444451 GCF_000699045.2 Agrilus planipennis
TAGAGGTAGACCTAGATTAGATTACTGTTCGCAAATAGTTAAGGATGTGGGCTGTTCTAGTTTTAGGGAAATGCGAAGTTTAGCTCAGGATAGGAAAGAGTGGAGGTACGTGTCCAACCAGTCTTAGGACTGACGACCTTATGATGATGATGATGATCTTTAGAAGGGTGTAACTATTTTATATTTTAAGCGTTTCCGGACCAGCCTTCATAAGCAACTTTTTTCGTGTTTTAGGGTCAGAAATTCAGGTTTTAACTTTGATCAATTAAACCTGGAACAGCCTGCATAATACTTTATTCCTACGTAATTGCAGTAAATCAACAAAATTTTAAAATAATGTTTGAAAGTTGTTTTTCAGAAACTAAATAGAAATTTTAAAATAAACTGATTTACACCTTAAAATTCCATACAATAAACCTTTTAATAAATTAGTTTATAAAAAGGTCACTACAATTATTCACCATGCGCTCAGGCGGATTTGGATCACGTTATTTTAAAAATAAAGTGAGATAATTAATTAATGTATTATCAGGTATTGAAACACCTTCTCGTTCTATTACTACATTTATTTATCTACTTCCTCTCTAATTAACACTTCTGTTATCAAACAGTTATCAATTCACCACCATATAAACACTTTGTCACTTCTTCGCTTCTTCCTTCGCTTTGTACCGCCTCGAACTCTCTAACTCATACTGCTACCCATTCAAAAAAAAAAAAAAAAAACTTTTGGGTGTTTCATTCCCACCAGCCAGTAATGCTGGTGGGCGNTTCCATAGAGTCCTCTGTTCTCCTATTCTTTCCAATGCCTCTTCATTTCTAACCTTTTCTACCCACGATATCCTCATCATCCGCCTATAACACCACATTTCGAAAGCTTCTAACCTTTTCTTTTCCGCCGCTCCCACTGTCCATGTCTCGCACCCATATAGTACCTAATAACACAATATATTTTAAAGGTGGTAGATACCAAACGTTACTGATACAATTCCTGTACTACCCGGATATAAGTTTCGGTATTAATTCCGGAAATGCCTGTACACATCGAAAAAAAAAAATAAATGCACCATTTAAATATCGAAGCGTCAAAAAATTAACGAGGTATGATAAATTGCCTTCCCCCGCGATGATGACGTTGCTGGGTCACGGGGTGCACATTAATTCGCAATTCGGCGTAGATGTATACTTTTACACGCCCATCAATCCACGTATGAATTAATTTCAAAGTTGTATTAATGGTCCCGCTAAAGTTTGCTTAATATTTATGGAAGAACAACCTTCCTCACTTCCTTCCTTCCGTCTTCGCCTGCTACGATCGACGGAGATTAATCAAACCTATACATACTCACACACACATAAATATACCAATACATGTACGATTTTCAGTGTATTTACTACAGAAACTGCGAAATTTCGGATAAGAAATGAGACGAAGGGTAAGAGAATTATCGGGGTCACTTTCGCTCGTTAATATTGATTGGGTGAATCATCATCGGAGCTTCCTAAGCGCAACCAAGGAAGTAAAAGGGTCGGTCTCGAAATACACAAATTACTTTATCTAATTTCGTCGCTGTAGTAATGACAGTACATTGTCGCAATTAACATATGATGAAAAAATTACAGCGAAAAATCTTAAGAGAATTGTTATATATACTTATCTTGCACCATTTATGTGAACCCCCCAAGACGTCACTGTTTAGTATAGATAAGTGCATACCTACATATATGTACATCATAACAAAGTCTATTTGAAAATACTACAAATGGCGCAGTAAACGCCATCCGTAGCACGATGCTACATTTTAGGATTACGTATGCTCCAACAAGGTCCACTTGTGTGGATATCTACTTGCTGAAAACGAATCCCGGCGTAGCCAACCTCAACGTGATAGGCACGTTAGCTTAATTGAATAAAATAATTCGAAATGGTCTGCATACGTAGTCCTAAAATGTAGCATCGTACTACAGATGGCGTTTACTGCGCCATTTGTAATATTTTCTAAAACGCACTGTTAAGACAGCGGAGCTGCCTGCGACGCGCTGATGAGATCCAAGAAAATCGAAATCGCGATCCGCGTCTGGCAGTTTCGACAGAATACAGACCATTTCGAATTATTTTAAAGTCTATTTGGGCTGAAACTATTGTAGCTTCTAATGACGCCTGCCTTAAGAAATCTTTTATCAAAAATACGGTTTGGGTGCGACCCGGGAGGTACTACATACAATTAACTTCTCACTGGGACGTTAAAAAATAAATGAATTGAAAAATGAACCTACAGTAAATGTTCAGGTCATTTTGTCCACGCGGGAAATACAAAAGTACAAACTCATCATGGACAAAGGTACGAAGAAATCATAAAAACCATCAAAAGTAAAATATTGACGGCTAGCTAGCTGGAAAATTATGTTATTTAAAAAGTCAACAATTGCTTCTCAAAAAGACTTTATTCGTCCTGGGCTCATAGTTTAATTAATTTTTCTATTTCCTAGTTTGTGAAGAATAATAACTCATATTTTAACGCCCATCTTTATAAGGGGTGGGTATTAGTGGGCGCGGCGGAAAAGAAAAGGTTAGAAGCGTTCGAAATGTGGTGTTATAGGCGGATGATGAGGATATCGTAGGTTGAAAAGGTTAGAAATGAAGAGGTGTTAGATAGTATAGGAGAACAGAGGACTCTATGAAAGTCAATAAAAAATAGGCGAGATAGGTTGGTAGGACACCTTCTTAGGCATGAAGGTCTAGTCGGAGACATATTAGAGGCAGAAACAAGAGTTAGGAGGGGTAGAGGTAGACCTAGATTAGATTACTGTTCGCAAATAGTTAAGGATGTGGGCTGTTCTAGTTTTAGGGAAATGCGAAGTTTAGCTCAGGATAGGAAAGAGTGGAG
>NW_020442436.1:445120-496028 GCF_000699045.2 Agrilus planipennis
CTTTCAGGAATCGTGGGAATGGGTGGGTGGTGGTTCGGGTGAGAAAGATGAGACGGACGAAATGAAGACAGAAGAGAGTGAAAGATTATCTGTGGAATATTACTGCCTCAGCATTTGCCTAAGTGATCCAAGGAAACCACAGAAAAACTTGGACCAAGGCAGACGGACAGACCCGGAATCGAACCGGCATCCTCCCGAATGCTAAGCAATGGTCTAGACCTCTAGGCCATGCCGCTCGGTACCCATTCAATCTCGCAGCAACTATTTATACAAGCTGGTCGATTTCTAGAAAGATCCGGTATGTGGCGACTAGAAATCTAGTCATCGTCGCCATGTGTGTTGGGTTGCCTACATGCACTTGATAGTATTATATTTTTGAGTTGAAAATTCAAAACTGGGACGCTTTCCGACATATCCGAGGTGCTTAGCTATAACCTGGCATATCAGCGGGTGTCGATATTTAATGCTAACAACTTTTTTTTCTTGAAATGTCGATTTTACAAATTATAGAAAACTGACGTTAAGTTTACCGTGAAAATTTATCACTAAAAATGGTGAACGATTAGTCTCTATAACGTTACGTTTTATGTATTCGTTTTTAAAAAACGAATAAATTACCTATTTACATTTTAATTCCGTAAGAAACTCTTCTTCATCTGCTTTCTGTTTTATCATAACTACGTATCGTCATTTTTAGTTTCTCAAAACTGCCACTAAAGAATCGTAGTGAGCGTAATTCAAAAGTAGATGAGTAACCTTGGTACTCAGAATGTAATTTTATTAACAAACAAAAGTTAAAGGCATTTAGTGGTTGATACAAACAACTAAAAAAGAAAGCAATCGTTTAAAAGTTTAAGACGTGGTAAATGATATGTTCACGAAATTAGTAATAAAAACTGAAAATACTGAATCCAACGATAAATGGGACGCAATAAAACAGTTCCATAAAATACGGGAATGTTGCGTTATACTGACTGACTTGAAGACTTCGAAAAATGGTAAAGCACCACGCGTTATTGAGAATAAGAAGACTTTGAAATACCGTAAAGAATGTCCATGTATCGGCTGCAACGAACATAAGCCGGAAGCCAAGAAACTTCGTAAAGGAACTAAAAGCGTTGAGAAAAACGAGTACAGCATCAAATTATATTCGACGCGTCAAACACGCGCACTGGGAAAGTATAAATGTAAAATTTGCTGGAAAACGTTAAATAAACAAGCTGTATTAAATAAGCATCAGGATGGTCATATACACCGATGCGAAATTTGTGGTGTTAAATTCAAATTAGGAAAACATTTGTAGTTTTTTTAATTAAGTCTGTATGCTACAATTGCAATTAAAAGTAATATACAACACCTTCAGGTTTATCGATAGAATATTTTTAATCTGTATTCAACTTTATTAATTAACGAAAATAAACCGAAACACTAGCGAAATTAAAGTATGCGGAATGTACGATTAAATCAAAATGGTGATTTATATGTATCTATGCTTTCCAGGAAAACTAAAAAAAACTTGAACTCTTCAGTAACGAAAATTTTAATAAATAACATATAAAGCAACCTTTGTAATTTTGCGGACTTTGAATTTAAATGGATGAGTAAAACGTTGCTGAAATATCAAACACCCACATATGTATATTCATTAAAAGATTATTACACAAGAACTTTGACGTTTTTTTTTAATTTGTTAGAAATCACTTTAAGCGAACTTCAGTAAATGGGAGGGTAATATCTTTGAACCGCTAGCCGCATTGTTGTAGCACGTTTTCTCTAATGATTTTAGCTCATTCCTTTTAGAAAGTAAGGTTAGGTTTTAAACTTACTAACGTTCATCATCATCATCGTAAGGTCGTCAGTCCTAAGACTCTACAAATTTTGTTCTAAATATTTTTTATACGCTTAACCCATTGCATCAGGAATAATTTAAAATACTTAAAAAAATTAAATTCTCTAGTATTTTCAAAGCCTTTTAGGAAACGCTAAAAATAAATCAGAAAATGATCAAAAATCCAGATTTACGAAATAAACTGTGAAAGCTGTAAACTTATAATTAAGTATGTTGAGCAAGCAAAATTGTCTATTTTAACGCGATGAAAAGAATACATTTCTTAATTCAAATTTAATTTTATTGATAAGTCATGCATATTTTTAAAACGAACCACCCCATGTTTACAATTAGTTAAAGAAGTCTCTTGTAAATCAGAATTCAACGCTTGGAAAAGTTTATACAAACGAGAGATTAAAGATTATGATCACCTATATCAGATTTTCATCTTATTCCTAATTCCATCTTGTTCCAATCATTTGAAAAGGTTTAGTTGATAATTGTACCTTCTCTTAATTAATCTTAAACTCATAGGCCTTCCTAGCTGTAGTTACTGTACATTTATTTTAGATACTGGTTTTTCCTCTTTGTCCTGAATAGGTTTGTGATTAGTGAAGCATACATTAATTACATTGTTTGGCTCTTACGACTTTATAGCCTCTCATAACAAAAGCTATTGTACATATATACTTTTTTTTTTTTCGTGTTTTGGCGTTGGGGTTTTGAGCTATTCTGTTTGTTCTACAACAACCGCCAAAGTTTTTCCAATCTTCATATATATACTACCCTTGAATCAAATACATTTTCTTGTTTGTCGAAACATAAATGGTACCTATTGGCTTTTTCAGGCTTTTACTTAAGACATTGAATGTATTTTCTATCCTTTTTTTTTCGAATGTTTGGATATAGACCATTATTGTCAGTACCCACTTTGAGCATTCAAATTAGTGTAAATTTTACCATACTAGGACCAGTCTCGTGTTGATAAAGGTCACATTCAAAGCACGTGTCGGCATTGGAATGTTTCAATGTTAATTAAGTTGATTTTCTTTCAGTTTATTTAACAATGCAAAACTTTTTCCTTAAAAATGTCATAATCCAATACGACTTGGAGTCTTTTTTTATGGCTTATTAGATAAGAATTGGAATTTAAATTTTTTAACGTTTCTTAAATATTACGTATAATATATGTATAACTGCGTGCAGAATAAAACAGGAATTCGGAAAAAGAATACTTGAGAGTGAGAGTACAATTTCAGAAAATAGATGTTGGATGTTGTTTCATAAGATTTTTAATTAAAAACCTATGAGTGATTTAAGAAGGCAGTTTGAATGAAATAGCAAAAGTTCCAAGTTAAGTTGCTTGAAGTATTGAATTATATGTTCTGAAGAGTGTTTAGCAATCAGCATGTCTTCACTTAAAATTTCGTTTCTGATGAGGGCAAGAACGCAATTTGTTCTGTTTCGTTGCATGCCTAATATCACCTGGATAGAAATTTTACAAGTCGATACCCTTAATTGTCAAAAGCTACTGAATTCTACGATAAGCAGCAGCTCTCTACAGGTGACGTTCACTACGATCTCTGTATATATAATAGGTACTTATTCAATCTCTAACTTGTTGCATTAATGCATCGGTAAACAAAAGTTTGTTTTATAACAAGGGAACAAACTTGGTAAGTGTTAAATAGAGGCTGCTATACTAAAGTGAGTAAGTTTGTGAGTAAATATCAGGCAAGATGTTGCAGATATTCCATTTGAAACTTTGTCAAGTTAATCAGCCCTCTCGAATATGATATTTTGTAACCAGTAGGTATCTACTTCTGCTAATAACTGCAGTAGGTACATATTTACTAGAAAGTAGTGATATGACGAATACCCAAGTTCCCACCAAACTGATTGCTTATCAGAAAGTTTGGTTAGATGAGACGATATCTCAGTTATTTGAGAACGCAAATTCAAGTCAATGTGTCAGAACATACATATATGTATGTCATTTTACGTATACCCACATTTCTTCCTCTATCAGTTATCAAAACTGTATGAAATCTAGGAATTGTACACAATTCCTAGAAAATGTATTCAATTCCAATGCTATTTAGGAAATCTATAAAATATTGTNTCTATCTAGGTCATGCCACTTGGTATCTTATAGCACGAATAAACGACGGAATTCGAAAACCATAAATTTGCAATTATACCACAAATAATAATTTATATTGTGATTATAAGTTTTGGGGACTGATTTTGGGGGGGAAGCTTAAAACATACTCACAAAACCGAGAAAAATCTTTGACACTCAATTTTTCTTCTGTAGAAATACCACCTATTGTTGAAATTGAAAAAAAGGGCTTCCTGAATTTTTGAAAAATTTGTTATTCCAAATTACCGACTTTGAAATAAATGCTCAATCATCATCATAAGGTCATCAGTCCTAAGACTGGTTGGACACGTACCTCCACTCTTTCCTATCCTGAGCTAAACTTCGCATTTCCCTAAAACTAGAACAGCCCACATCCTTAACTATTTGCGAACAGTAATCTAATCTAGGTCTACCTCTACCCCTCCTAACTCCTGTTTCTGCCTCTAATATGTCTCTGACTAGACCTTCATGCCTGAGAAGGTGTCCTACCAACCTATCTCGCCTATTTTTTATTGACTTCCATAGAGTCCTCTGTTCTCCTATTCTTTCCAATACCTCTTCATAGTCAGCTGCTCGATCATTTGGAGCTGTGAAAGAATCAAACTTCTAGGTAAACTAGCAAAGGAATCAAAACCTATTGGGTGCTCAATAGTCCCCTTATATTCCCAGGAATGCCAATTTTGGGATATTCTCAGATGGAAACGAAAATATATTGGCATTTCTCCAGTAGGAACGATATGATTAATAATAATGCTGTTAAATATTAACAGCACTTTTCTATAAAAAGATCTTAAAACTCTTTTTTATGCATTTATATAAAAAGGAGTATTTAAAAAAATAGCGTTGGGATATTTTAATTGTTCATAAAATCACAGACATTCGAAGCAAAAAAGGGTAATTAATTAACAAATTGACATCTCAGAAGCTATTTAATAATATTAAGATCAGAAAATTTACGTGAAAGACGTTCAGTGAGTAGGTACTTAACAATAAAAAAATTAGACTGATCCACGTAGATAATATTTAGTCATCTTCATTATAAGTGATTAATCATTTCTTTAAAATTTGTAGTGCGTCTACCTGATAAATTGAATCGTTTTTTCATGTTTCAGGAAAAAGCGTTTAAAGAACAAGAAGAAATATTCCACGGAGAAGATAGACCTGTAACGATGAAAGACTTGGGAGAGATGAAATACCTTGAGAGGGTGATAAAAGAAACTTTACGCCTTTATCCGAGTGTACCATTTATCAGTAGATTATTAACTGAGGAATTGGTTGTGAGTAAGTGAAGAAATTTTTCTCCGTACCTACCGGAACTACTTCCGCTAATAACTTTAATACGTTACAACAGATGCCCGTTATATATAAGTACAGTAAGAAATTTCTAAACTTTTGAAACATAAGTTTTTCTCGTTTTTTTAATAAAAATACCTATCTCGGATGTAGGTATTTTTAATGGAGAGCAAAAGAGAGCGAGAGAGAGAGTGAGAGAGAGAGGTACTACCTCAGCTTCTTCTATCATATCGAGAAATGAAATATAAAAAGTAATGTCGAATCAGGAGCAATAACTCAAATTGATGCTTGATAAAATAAAAACATTTTGCCTTTGAAAATAACCAATATCGAAATAAATCGTTCGGTCATGAACTTTAATGAAAGACTTTTCCAAAAAGTTTAACTTCTTGTATTTTATATGGGCAGTGGTAAATTCGGCCGGTCATTACGACAAATAATACCTAGAAGAATTTATTAAGTCGAAATGTAAATTCGGCCGCTCCGTTCAAATACATATACTGAAAATTAGGTATGTCAATTCGGTCGGAACAGTGATTATATATGTTTATCACTTTCTACATATTGCATATACCTATATTTTAAAAACTTTTACAAGAGTAATGTAAGGTTTCAGATATTCTAAAATATTAATTTTTCTGTTATCAGCAGTAAATTAGTGTGTAGAGTAGCCCAAAATGAAAAAGGTAAATATTTTTAGTGAAATGATTAACTGCAACGAAAATATATAAAAGTATTTACAAGGAAAGTGTTTACTACTTTCCCTAAAAAGACGCAGGAGGCTATGCAAAATTTATCTAAAGAATGCGTAGAAATTGTAACCGCTGAAAATTCTTTCGATCTAATTTGGATTATGCATACGGTGAATTCTTTTGCAAACCGGACACTCTTCTGACCAACATATTTTCGATTTGGTTGAAATTTTATTTACGGATAGAACCCGTAACCCATAAAAATCTAAAAGAAAAAAAGAGATACATGTTCGAGGATTTGTTTTTTTTTTCAATATTTTTGGAAATAGAAGTGATCGAAAATTTGGCAGTTTTTGGCTTGAAGACTCATTTTCAAAAATTCATAACTTCTATTTGAGGTAGAATTTGTTTTCCATTTTTTTGTTTTCCATTTTAATGGTAAAAGAATGAGTTTTAATAAAAATTATTAACAAATTCTCATTGTTATAAACAATAGAAATGTTAAATTGTCCCCGCCTCGTAGCGAGCTTTTACCATTTTACCATAACCATCATGTTTTACATTAAATTTTTTATCAAAAACGTGTTTTTAATTGATAAAGAAATTAACATTCCTAATGAAAAAAATAATTTATACAGCGCGGCACGTTACATAAGAAAGTATCCGAATCCCCGCACACGGTTTGTGTCTCGTTTTTTGATTTAGCGATTTCAGACAACACGAAAAACGTTCTCTATGGCAACGGGACGGAATTCAAGTGTTTACTTTGTCTAACTGATAAGTAGTAATACCACCCCGTCGTCGGGACAGAATTCGAATACACCTGTACGAATTTCCCTATACCATGGTATATTTTTCAAAAGATGATGCCGTTTCTTGATAATAACATGTAATAGAATATCCTTCTATTCGATTCTCAGTTGGCCACTAGTGCACTTATACACTATGTCTGTTCAGTACTCCAGAAAAATAAAGGAGAAAAAAATACATAAAACAGAAATAGAATTTATCCATCTCGCACCACCCAGTGATATACATAAATAGGAGGGTAATAATCTTTGTTTTCTGTTTGATATATTCAAAATAAACTTATTTTTATATTTTGCGGTAATACCAGTAAGTTTGCCAATTGAACAGAAACTACGGAGTGAAAATTATTAGGTCCCTACGTTGTGGTGCCATCACAAGATTCACTCTACAGTGCCTCCAGATGTTACCTTTCAAATATTTCGAAATACTAATCAAACATAGTGAATTTATACTTAACTGTGAAGAATAACTGATATCATATGGTAATTGAAATTTATACCTAATGTTTATTATTTATAATCGTGTTGTTTTTGAATTAGTGTTATATTTATTAACTATTTATATTGTCTATTACTCCTTTTATTTATATTGTGGTATTATAATAATTAATGTAGTTCTTAGGCTTTCACGGCCGGCGTATACCGATGCGGTGCTTTCTTCCGAGCTTTTTGGCCGTGGTCCGTGGAATTTTACTTTTCCAAACGTTTCGCCGTTCTTTGCTGACGGCATCTTCAGTGGTGACTGGGCAGGTGCTGAGTCGTAACTCATCAGTCACCACTGAAGATGCCATCAGCAAAGAACGGCGAAACGTTTGGAAAAGTAAAATTCCACCGACCACGGCCAAAAATCCCGGAAGAAAACACCGCATCGATATGTGAATGTTCTTACGTCACAGTATGTTGTGTAAGTTGTACACACCGAACTATCCGAAACAAGGTAGGTCTACGTAAAAAATGTATCTTGAAAAAGGGGTACAACAGGAGGTGAAACGTTAGCATCGATTTTGCAATTAATAAAAGAACCTTATAAACCCCATTGAGCTCTGATTAAATGATTATAATCTACTTTGCAAACCAAATTGCTGTAGATACTTAATCTAAAATCAATTATTGTTTTTTTTNTCGATTCAATGCTAAAATCAGGGAATTTTTTAGACCTGCACCAGTGGTTGTATCGCTCAATCCCATAGTCCGATCTATGGGCAATAAAAAGGTCGATTCAATGCTAAAATCAGGGAATTTTTTAGACCTGCACCAGTGGTTGTATCGCTCAATCCCATAGTCCGATCAACAGGCATGCTTACGCTTACATACCCTTCAGTGCGGGTCCAAGAAATTGCATTGGTAAGTAAATAAGTACTCGTAATATATTTTTATATTTTTCATAAATAAAATTCAAAATTCATTATTATCTTACAATTTTGCCCCTCAAATGTATAAGGAGTACCGATGAGAACCAACGAGTTCAAAACTGCGGTCCACGTCTGATAATATCGATAAATCACTTGACCGGGAACTTAATGCTCTGTTAAGTAAATTTACATTAAGACTACACAAGTACAATGTCTAATTTTTCCTCTAATAAATAATAAAAGAGTGAAAATCAAAAATAAAAGAAATAACAATTTATGGGGCCGTAATAAATTATAACGTTGGTATACTCTCTAAATTAAAAAAGTAACAACCTTCATTAAGTTAGCTGTTCGTAAAAATAAACGCAAGGGATAAGTTTAAAATAAAAATAATGTTTATTTGTACTAATCTTTTCAACTTGTTCTTGTTTTAGCTCCTAAAAAATAAGTTAGAGGCTACAATTTCAAAAACCTTACTTTCTTTTTACAAATACTTAGTAAATCACCTTTTCCATTGATTTACTAATATTTTTAAATTCCTGAATTCTCCAAAAAACTGGAGAGAGCAAGTATAAGAATCCTTAGTAGCATCATCAATCAATCCAAATTCTCGTCACCTCAGCTACATTTTCCCACACACAATTCACACTTCGTACATTTTCAATATGCACATTGATTAATGTAATGTTATTCCTTTTTTCAAAGTGAGACTTTTATTACATCCCTTTAAATTTTTTCGGCCATCTATCGCATGTCCCCTTAGAGCCGGCTGCGGAGTAGGGGAAAAACTGAAGCGGTCGGCAGAGCTGCCAAGACCAATATGAGGGCGCCCATGGCTCGCATGAACTAACCGTGTAGCATATATGTTCTCACTCATTCGTACAAGTGCATGACAATTACATTTATAGACTGTGAAACTCAAAGCGAAGATGAAATTATTGATAAAATAAATGAAGTTCAAAATAATTCAATGATTTAAATAAATATTGTTCTCAGTTTTTAACATGCGTCTATCATCTGAATGATTGTATTTACTGTGTATTCCGTACTCTCATACGCAAATTGAAATTAAAATTTATAGTTGCATATCTTGTCTACTATTGATGTCCTATTAACATTTTCATTTTTCAATCAGTAATATAATATTAAGAAAGCGATTTTATTTTAATACCCTAAATCGAANTGATTGTATTTACTGTGTATTCCGTACTCTCATACGCAAATTGAAATTAAAATTTATAGTTGCATATCTTGTCTACTATTGATGTCCTATTAACATTTTCATTTTTCAATCAGTAATATAATATTAAGAAAGCGATTTTATTTTAATACCCTAAATCGAATAATTTTTCGAAAATTACAGTTAAATTCCTACAATCCGAATAGTTTTACTAGCATCGTGGTTTCATAAAACCACACCATTGTTTTTTACTAATGTCCGCTGCAGTTCCTATCTGACATCTCTTTTCTATGTTTAATTATTGTCTACTGTCTCTATTGTCTTTGTTGACATTTTTCGATTTATTACCATTGTCGTACAGTTAGTGAAAAATGTGTTTCCATGATTGTTCAGTTTATCGTGCAAAATTTCGTTAATACCTAACGACACTCAGTTATTCCAGCAAAATACTGCCGGTTCCTAGGATGACGCTATATCCTAAGTTCACATTTTTTGTGACATGCAGAATTCAGAAGCAAACCTTGGACTATTTTGCAACCTTTATTATATTTAAAGACTTGGCACAAGGTACACTTTAAATACGATTTTACTTAGACAGCGACCGTTTGTATAAAAATCAAAAATTCATTTATGTAATTTCATTTTCACGTCGTCTTACGAAACGGTTTCCAATGATTACTTAGATATTCAAACGAAATGTAATTTTATTCCGTTCGCCTCTTTTCTTAAGCGGTAAGAAACCGCGATTGTAACTGTAAAAAATGAATTTGCCCCAGTGAAAAATAGCCCGACTCAATTTTCAGCTCTAGCGTCAAATACACACGTAGAGTTTGTGCCGTAAATTTCACAAGCAAAGATCGTATACGAAAATGGATTTTTCTTCGTGCCGATTTTCGCGAGAATATAAAATTATACCAATAAATATCCAGACGCGTACGCAATACGAGAAATTCCACTCCCACTTGATGCTCTCATGCCCCTTCGATTTCAGTTTTCCTCAACCTGTTTTAATTTTCGCGCTGCATAAATTTCCATAAGGTCCACCCTAGTTAAAAGAAATACATCATAAAAACAATATCTTTAACAAAACGATGAGTGGTGTATCGGTCAATCCCACAGTCCAACCTGTTGGGGATAAAAAAGTCCATTATACGCTAAAATCACGGAATTTTGAGACCTACATCAGTGGTTGTATCGCTCAATCCCATAGTCCGATCTATGGGCAATAAAAAGGTCGATTCAATGCTAAAATCAGGGAATTTTTTAGACCTGCACCAGTGGTTGTATCGCTCAATCCCATAGTCCGATCTATGGGCAATAAAAAGGTCGATTCAATGCTAAAATCAGGGAATTTTTTAGACCTGCACCAGTGGTTGTATCGCTCAATCCCATAGTCCGATCTATGGGCAATAAAAAGGTCGATTCAATGCTAAAATCAGGGAATTTTTTAGACCTGCACCAGTGGTTGTATCGCTCAATCCCATAGTCCGATCTATGGGCAATAAAAAGGTCGATTCAATGCTAAAATCAGGGAATTTTTTAGACCTGCACCAGTGGTTGTATCGCTCAATCCCATAGTCCGATCTATGGGCAATAAAAAGGTCGATTCAATGCTAAAATCAGGGAATTTTTTAGACCTGCACCAGTGGTTGTATCGCTCAATCCCATAGTCCGATCTATGGGCAATAAAAAGGTCGATTCAATGCTAAAATCAGGGAATTTTTTAGACCTGCACCAGTGGTTGTATCGCTCAATCCCATAGTCCGATCTATGGGCAATAAAAAGGTCGATTCAATGCTAAAATCAGGGAATTTTTTAGACCTGCACCAGTGGTTGTATCGCTCAATCCCATAGTCCGATCTATGGGCAATAAAAAGGTCGATTCAATGCTAAAATCAGGGAATTTTTTAGACCTGCACCAGTGGTTGTATCGCTCAATCCCATAGTCCGATCTATGGGCAATAAAAAGGTCGATTCAATGCTAAAATCAGGGAATTTTTTAGACCTGCACCAGTGGTTGTATCGCTCAATCCCATAGTCCGATCTATGGGCAATAAAAAGGTCGANAATGCTAAGCAATGGTCTAGACCTCTAGGCCATGCCGCTCGGTAGAGTGGTGAAAGGCGATGTCCCTATATAAATGCGATCGTAACTTTCGAATATAATGTTTTTCGAAGATTTCGAAATTGCAAGACTTGATATGCTTGACACCTTATTTGCCTGTTCTAGGTGATATAAGACAGTATGAAAGAGAATGCGGACCCCACATGAAAAGCAATAGAATGTTAATCTTGCAAATTACCAGTATAAACTGAGCATAGTCTATTATAAATTCTGTAAAAACTACATTACTGCATCGTTTCATACCTTATCATACCATTTGATTTAAAGTTGCAGACACGTCTGTGTTATACACTTACTCTTTCGGACTTCTGTGTCTTTATTTATTATAGAAATACAACGATACGTTTCGAACGAGTTAAATAACGGCATAGAAATCCAATAATCTAAGTATGTATATGTAGTATTTGTTTTTTATTTTACGCGGGGACCTTGTAGTACAGTCATTTGGTTCAAAATATAGAGGTTACCTGGAAAGTTTTCCGAGAGTTTTGAAAATTGGTAATTTTATGTGCCCTTTCTGAATTTCAAATTTGCCGTTCGCGCCGCCATATTGGAAAAATGACGTCTAAAAACAGTTATTTGACAATATCTCCTTTCTTACTCATTTTATCATGAAAACAGTTATATACAAAATGAAACTAGAGACAATTAGGTACATACAATTTAGGTATCAAACTAACTTATTTCCAAACAATCAGTAATTTTGGCGTAAGAGCGTCTCAAAGTGTATTTCAACACTCATTTTGACCAAAAAGTTCATTGCCACAACACCTTGAGGTAGAGTAAGTGGCGCGTTTTCTTCGTTCTCGATTTTATCATATGTTTTTTCAGTAACAGTCTCCGTTTCTTCCTCTTCATCGCTATCTTGTATTGGAACTTGTGAGTTACCATAGGTACCGCTACAATTCGTGCATATAACAGAGCACTTTACCCAGCCTTTCTGCATCAACAAGCTTTCTGACATCCATTTTTGCATTTACAAGAAATAAGTTTTAACAAGCTTTTCAGAACTGGGGGCTCGAGTGTGGTGACAGGAATTAGCCCATTCTTGTTTTTTCCGTCCCCATTGCTCTGTATTTTGTTCATTCCCATATCACTTCTCAACCTAGTGGTGGGTTTGGAACGAATAATGGACAGGTCATAGTAAGTCGGTTTCTCAACGTATAGTATAATATCTAGTCCGTATAGTGTTTGGATTTAAATTAATTTTGTAATTCACAAATATAATCAGTTACAATTGAATGTCACGGGTTGGATTTATGAGTAATGACCAAAACGCGTGTTAGAGTGCACTTGTACGCCAAAACTACTGAAAAAGGTTAATACATAAATTGTAGGCAATTGTCTCTAGTTTCATTTTGTATATATATAACTGATTTTATCGTAAAATGAGTCGGAAAAGAGAAATTGTCAAAAATCTGTTTTTAGGCGTCATTTATCCAATATGGCGACGCAAGCGGCAAAAATACGAGGTGACAAAGTTGAAATTCGGAAGAGCACACAAAAATCTATAAAATTACCAATTTTGAAAACTTTCCAGGTAAAACTACCAAATGACTATATTATTGGGAGATTCCGTATTTTCCATAATTGTAGTTACGGCACTATACACTGATTTTCACAACGTAGTACACACGTCATAAAATTTACTACAATCTGACATCACCCTCGAGTCATGCTAATCCCATTCGTTAAATAAACCGTTTATTGTGCACTTTACAGGTGTCATAAAGCATGAAAATACGCAAATATGTTGAATAAATATAAAAATTTACGATATCATAAAAGAGGTAAGTAGATAGAAAGCACTTTAGTTTGATAAATACGAGGGTGGATTGATAAGTTTCCGGCCTAACCAAGAGATGACGCCACTAGGCCTACCTTGAGGTGACATTCTATAGTACCATCCTNATAACACAGTACACAAGTGTCATTCTTTAAGATACCTATACTATACTTCCATACGTTACTTATACCCATAAACCCTGTCAAACGCAGATTAAGATTACATATAGTTTCAAAACCAATCATGACTTAGTGATCACCATTAAACTTAATTCCTGATTTCTGCCTTACTGTAAAAAATATTATATTTTATCCATTTTATCAATTTATCGATTGAATGTAGTTTATTGAAATGAAAACGATGCAGAATTAAAGGATGACATATACATGTTGCCATCTATTGAAGAGGAGAAGCACTTCCAAACAACGCTTTCCATTTATAAAGAAAACTACACATTTTCAGTACCAAACAGTGACAAATTTTACAATTAATTTCAAATATTCATAGCGGTAATATCTAACAAATATAAAGATATGAAGCAAAAAGTTAATTACTATAGAAATTCCTATCATTATACATTAATACGAAATATGTGCGTACTGCGTCAGTAACTGACTAAATTATGTATAATTGAAAAGAAAATACGGTCTCTTGAAAACAAATTCTTATCTAATCTATGGCGTATAATAATAGAAATTATTTTCTTTTGACCTGTTATTCGTGAAATTAAATTAAACATGATTAAGAGCCTCTCTCAGGAATAAAGTTAGGTACTTTGTCGGGCATATTTTGTATGTAAATGTGCAAAGCAAAAACGGTTAGAGAGAAGGTGAAAGCATTTTTGAGGGTTAATAGCCAATTTGAGAGGTTAATCATCATATTTAAAACCATTCTACAACTCAAATTACCCCAGCAACTGCCCCTATCCTCATTTATTAAACAATTAGTCTGGTAGACACATGCTTCGTTATTTAAATGTCATCACCCATGATAAAAATGTTACAGACATATTAAAGTTATTTCTGAAAAACCGTCGACATTCTAGACGAAGATCAAATATTTGAAGAATTAACAGGTACCAACTAATAAAAGACTATTTATAAGTAGATACTTCAAATAATTTAATAATTAATTGGTTGAAACATATTACAAATATTAATAAAACACCACTTTGCTATCGTCATCGTATGGTTGTCAGCATTGAGACTGCTTGGACACACATCTCCACTCTTTCTTATCCTGAACTAATTTGTAGATTTTCTAAAAATTAAAAATTCCCACATCCTTCACTATCTGTGAACACTAATCCAGGTCTGCTTCTAATGTCTCAAAAGAACCATTCCTTTATATCTCAGCAGGTGTCCGACCATCCTATCCCATTTCTTATCGACTACCATAATGCCCTCTGTTCTCTACCTCTCTGTAATACCTCCTCATTTCTAACCTTCTCTATTCACAGTGTCCTCATCATTGATCTCTAATACTCTAATACTACATTCGAACGTCTTCCTAACCTTTTATTTTCCTCTGTGCCGACTGTACACGTTTCTCACTCACGTACAGAGTCGTACACACATTTAACAATCTTTTTCGAATTTCTAAAGTAACCTTTGGAGAGCATCTTTTTGCTAAAGGTGACTCGACTTTATTTTATAGATATCTATACTGCTTCTTCCATTCTTAAATAACTGACCTAAATACCGAAAATCAGCGACCTCCTCTAATTTTTCGACTCCTATCTTTATGTTCACCCTTTTCCTACCTTTTCTTCCCTTGCATACCAATATTTTTGTTTTACTTTTATGCCATACTGTTTTATCAACATTGCTCCCATTGTATTTAACACTATCTTTAATTCCTTCTTCTTGCCAGATGCTAATACTGCTATATTATCTGCAAATGTATGTATACTTATTTTCTGCTCCTGCACATTTATCCCTAATAAGGTTGTCATGACTTTAATGATGTTTATCGTTTCTTCGATGTATAAAGTAGAAAATACCGCTGACAGTGTGCATCCTTGCCTGACTTTCTTCGTAATACATTACTGCTCCAATTCTATAACTGCCTGTGCTCTTTATACAAAACTATATATGTACATATGGATCACTCTTCTATCTCTGCATCTCATCCCTACATTTTTAAGTATATTTAACAACTTGTCCCATTTAACATTGGCAAAGACTTTTTCTAAATCTAAGAATACCATGTATGCTATTGTTTCCTATATTGCTATCGGTAAAGTTAAAATTATCTCACACATTCCTCTATTTCATCTAAACCCAAATTGATCTTCTTTTAATACTTCGCATTCCCTGAAAACTATCATCATCATCATCATCATCATAAGGTCGTCAGTCGTAAGACTGGTTGGACACGTACCTCCACTCATTTCTAACCTAAGCTAATCTTCGCAGTAATTTAATCTAGGTCTACCTCTACCCCTCCTAACTTTCGTTTCTACCTCTAAAATGTCTCTGACTAAACCTTCGTGCCTGAGAAGTTGTCCTACCAACCTATCTCTGTATTTCATACTGACATCCATAGAGTCCTCTGTTCTCCTATTCATTTTAATACCTCTTCATTTCTAACCTTCTTTACCCACGATATCCTTATCATCCGCCTATAACACCACATTTCGAACGCTTCTAACCTTTTCTTTTCCGCCGCGCTCACTATCCATGTTTCGCACCCGTACAGCGCTGTACTCCAAACATACACCTTTAACAACCTTTTTCGAATTTAATGAAGGCGACTCGACCCTGTCCTATCCTCTGCTTTATATCTCTACAACTCCTTCCGCCCTGACTTATCTGACTTCCTAGATTCCTCAAATCGGCCACTTCTTCTAATTTTTCGTCTCCTATCTAAGCTCTTTCCCTACATTTTCTGCCCTTACATACCAATATTTTTGTTTTACTTTTATTTATTTGCATACAATATTGTTTTGTTAATACCGGTTCCATTTTATTTAAAGCTATCTCTAGCTCCTCCTTGCTAGATGCTAATACTGCTATATTTAAATTTAATGCAGTCTTCATTTTTATAGGACAAAAATTTGCCATTCTCGAGGAGAAGACGGTGCTATCAGCAATCATACGTAACTTTAAAATACGTTCTGCCGAGAAGCCAGAAGATATTAAGTTGATTTCAGAACTCATCCTGAGGCCAAAGAACGGCGTCAAAATAATGTTAGAGAAAAGAAATTAATTATGTATAACACCTTATTAAGAATAGAGCATTAAGAGTAATTTGTAACAATAAAATTCATAACACAGTACACAAGTGTCATTCTTTAAGATACCTATACTATACTTCCATACGTTACTTATACCCATAAACCCTGTCAAACGCAGATTAAGATTACATATAGTTTCAAAACCAATCATGACTTAGTGATCACCATTAAACTTAATTCCTGATTTCTGCCTTACTGTAAAAAATATTATATTTTATCCATTTTATCAATTTATCGATTGAATGTAGTTTATTGAAATGAAAACGATGCAGAATTAAAGGATGACATATACATGTTGCCATCTATTGAAGAGGAGAAGCACTTCCAAACAACGCTTTCCATTTATAAAGAAAACTACACATTTTCAGTACCAAACAGTGACAAATTTTACAATTAATTTCAAATATTCATAGCGGTAATATCTAACAAATATAAAGATATGAAGCAAAAAGTTAATTACTATAGAAATTCCTATCATTATACATTAATACGAAATATGTGCGTACTGCGTCAGTAACTGACTAAATTATGTATAATTGAAAAGAAAATACGGTCTCTTGAAAACAAATTCTTATCTAATCTAATTGTTATAGCTACGTGCCTACTCATATGTATTATTAAGTACATATTAGGTACATGGTCAAAACCGGAATAAATTTTAGCACTACTTTAAAAATATACGAAGTACCTAATTATTAACTGCAACAACGGAAAATGGCATCAAATTTTTTAATTTTTAGAAAGTAGGAACTAATATACTTGAAATCGTTTTGGGACCAATGCGAGCTATGTAATAAACTTTATAAGTAAAAATAAATAATTGTCGTTATCAATTGCTATTGGGAGAGCAATAGGTATAATTAAATATCTCATAATAAATATGAATAGTTTGAATTGTTAGGCGTATGGCGCATGTCTGATGACGTATAATTCCTACGACGAGCAACGAGGTTACGTAAATGGCAGCTTAGCCAGCTCGTGACTTTCCTTGTATTCTTCGCATTTTGTTATCGCCATTTTGAAGTACCATTTTCACTTTTCTGTGGCAGATATTAATTTAATGGAAGGCACGCCAGAGAGCGAGTGTGTGTTGTGAGGAGTGAGTCGAAGCAGGCTGTGACTAGGTTACTTGTTATTTAAACAATCGTTCATGCACTTTAAAACCGATCAAAAATGAAGTACTTAGTGTCTTACACCACATTATTATACATAATTATTTCTGTTAATTATGCCTCGTCATATGGTGAGTAAATATTACTTTTTTTATGATATTTATCAATCAACTAAAGTATTTAACGGATCTGGATCCGCTCTAATCGTAAAACGAATGGATAGCATTATCCTATCGTCTCTGTCATCCTTATTATATCGTGAATCAATACTTTTCAGATATCCGTTGAAATTTCTTCAAACTATACTAAGTAAATATGCATTGCAGTCATGTTTTTGGAAGCGAAGTTATTTTTACATTTACTTGTGTTTAGACGACCAAATCTATTTTAAATTTTCATTGTCTAAACTAGATGTAGACGTACATACACCGCCTGCTCGCTCGAAAACGGATGCTCCTAATTTTTAAGACCAATTAAGCTCGATTTTAATCAAGTTTCAATTAAAATTGGCATCCAGGGCAAAATTTAAATGACTTGCTCGCAATGCCGCATTGACCTGTTTTCTAAGAGTCATTATCTAATGGCCGAGAATCAAATTAATTCTTTTCCGAAATTATATATGTGCGAAGATATATGTGACTAATAATAATATAATGTATCGTCATCACTATTACTGTTTATTTTGAATTAATCGTTGTGATTTCAATAATGCCTGTGCTACTTTGGTTGCTAAAGTTAATGGGGATGTTATACCTGCGTCAAATGCGACAAAGCTTTTACCAACCTAATCATTTCTACTACCTGACAGCACAATTCACATTCACAGGCCCTTCCGAAAACTAGACGAAAAATGTACAAATACAAAATATACGAAAACGTGTCCTACCTCAAACCTCACCCAACAAAAGGAACCAACTTCCTGAATAACAAATACTTGAGTAAACAAAATTTAACCATTAATAAACGATAGAAACAAAAAAAGATAAATGTAATCTAATTTAAAAGGTAATAATAACGGTGCGGTACACCAAACATTTATTACCTACCAATGGATTTTTAAATAATTAAATTCAAGGTAGAAAAATGCAAAACTAAAAAAATTGAATCCTTTTAAAAAAACAGGATTAGAAATTAATATCGGCAAGGACAATCATATCTTAATTTCTCAATGTAGCTGTCTATATGGGTAGTTTGAATGACGCACGTGTGCTACTGCAGGGTGATGTACACAATTATGTAATAATTTGAATTGGTGATGAAGAATTAATGAAATAAGTGGCTTCTCATTTATCTTCCAATTTTCAAATCATTTTGTAAGGCAATGATAAAAGTATTAATTATATTGCAATTAGAATTCGATACACAATTGTGTATAATGTAGACATGAAAATATCAATTGCAAAACAGATAAGCAAGTATGAGCTCACTGACCACATCGTTGTGCTTTATTACCATTTGTGTACCTGCTTATTGTGAATTAATAAATAATGAAAAAGTCTTGGGAATAACCGGGGTCTTTTAGGTAATACGATTAAGGGCAAAAAACCTATTAAAAATTCTAATTAAATAGCGAGCTGTTTACAATTTGACAAGTTCTTATGTCATACTGAGTTCTCTTTATTTTAAACGGACATGAATCAGGATTTTATAAGGTTAGTTGTTTTCAAGTTTCATGGAGTGTAGGTGAACTTGGAAAATTACAATCGGCGTATTATTTTATTCAGGTTGTAAAACTTATTGCTTATTATGCTATTTACAGTTTTTAACAGTTGATTGTGTTCAGCCATGCTAAAAAGATACCTATCTTATTGCACACTTTCAAGGTTTCTAGTTGAAAGAAGTTGATACTTCCTAGGTAGATAACAGCTTGTTGTGATTTAAATTGTACGCAAATTACAACATTAATTATTAGGTATTAGAAAAGTGAAATAAAACTATATGGAACATTAAAATAAAGAAATGAATTTCGATTCCCTGAACTGGTATAAAAAAGCTCAAAATATCAAACGAATGAAAATTTAAAAGAAAACTACTATTTCAAGAAATTAAGCTACAAAAATATAAAACTACGTTGTGGGTTTGCCATTCATATCCAAATGAAATTGTTTCAGCATCAGACGTATGAAAAAAAATATATTAACTCTAATGATGTTGATAATTAAGTGTATTACACTTTTAATTACGTATGCTTACGTTAGATAATACGCCAAACCTTTCTTTTTCTTTGTTAAAAAGGTAGTACAATTCAACATATGGAATCAACGCGCATATTAGTAATAATAAATTCAAAAAGCAAAAGACATTGAAACTGTAGTATAATTTAGCAACAAAATATAAAACATACATATTGTCAAATGAGTGATTACATTTACGGATCGACGAATCAATCCAAAAATTAAGGACTGAGATTGGCTACAATAATTTAGTAGGTAATTACACTAAACTCACCTGCATTATCTAAAAAGCGATATAAGCTATGCCCTAGAATTAGATATTTGCGTGCCATATAATTCAAATTGCTGCCGGATTTCCTTGAAATCGGCGTATCTTCCAATACCTACCACGTTGAAAATACATTTATTTGAATTTTTGAATAACATGGAATGTAACAAATATTTTTCATTTTTCAATTTCAATAAAGTCTACCCCAAGCCAGATAAAACCTCATGTAGAGAACACGAGAGCACGAACTTCATGTGTATCTATATTATTTTCCGAAAATAAGAAGTGTTCCATCAGTACCGAAATAGCTGGTCCAATTATAAATTTAAAAAAATACTTGCATTTACTTGGACACCCCATTTTTTATATTTGCTGCGGCCCTTTATGGAGACTGCCTTTGGCGTGCTGCTGAGATCTAATAAGATCAATAAATTAATACCTAACAACGCTAGTGATTTTAAGTTCGTGCTCCTTATATGTATAGTTTCCATGTACATTTTCGTAGAAACGATGAACAATTAAATGCTCGCTAAATGCTATTTAAATACCCTAACGAGAAATCATATCATTGGGGCGTATTTCGGAAGAATAAGTGAGCCATATTTAGCCCCCTCGGACTATTTTGTCTTTCGAAACTTGAATAAATGGCTCGGTGGTAAAAGATTTGCCAACGATGAAGAGTTGATGTTTACAGGAGATCATCTATTTTGAAGAGCTCGACGTTTCTTATTACAAATAATGTATTGAACATCGTTAGGAAAATGAGCTAAAAGGAGGCCATGTTGAGAAATAAATAGTTTTTGCCATTTTTTTGTGTTTTTTTTATCATGCCGATTAATTTTGGGGCTGTCTTCGTACGATTTAAATTCTCTCATTATTTTGTCAGTAAATAAACAGTTTCACGACTTATGCAATACGTTGGCATATTAGGGGATCAAAAATATGTTTAATTAAGTTATTGTTCTGCTAGCTTAAAATGAAGAGAGCAGAGCATGAACGAAAAAATTGTCTAAAAACAAAAAAGTTGCTTTTTTGTTCACACAGAAAAAATAAGAGTATTTAATTTGTACAAGGTGTATTTTGAAACCATTTGATGGACATTTAATTACTACCTCTATAACCATTATTTAATATAGTCGAAACATTAAATTAACCATGTGTCTATTTGATTCTGCTGGCTTGATTCTTCCCAGGTAATAGACGTCTTTAGAGTTGTCAATTATTAATGCTTTGATATATGTAATAAAAATTGGGAATTTTGTTTGTCTCATTCTAATTGATTAAAAAACATTTTATTTGAATTGATTAATAACATTCTCGTTTCAAGTCCGTGGGCGTTGAGAAAATAGACTTCATTGATCTACTTGATTTTTTTCTATTTGTTTCATTGAATTAATGATTTTAAGACCTTGGCATAATGAAGCAAATTTACCTTGTATGAATGAATGAATGTACTCAACATGCATATGTTAATCTAAATCCGCATGTAAATATGTATACGTTTCTAGGGATAATAAAGAATAAGTATAATTCTCTGCGAAATTGTGGCTATAAAGTTTTGTACAACAAGCCCTTAAGCCCAAGGGCACACTCTTACGTACTTGGCAAAAATAATAAAAATAAAATCTTGTGCGACGTTCCTGCACATAATGAGAATGTGTACACGTAATTTGATTATTAGCCAAGATAATATTGTCTTGCGTCATTTCGTATACAATTATTTTATTGTATTCTTTTCTCTGAAATTACTTGTGTACTAGTATGACAAAAATGTTTAACATAAATTTCACTTATTTTTATATTTTATTGTACATTGTATGTACTGTTTCAATAAATTTTTTTTACAGTGAATATAACTGGAGTGTATGATGAACCAACGACATCTACAAAGAAATATGACATTAAACACTCTCTTCAGTTGGCGTGCAATGTAACAACAGATATTAAGGACATCACTGTTAGATGGTAAGTTATAATTTATGTGCCTAGATTTTGGGTATCATAAAATTTTTACTTTCCGTTCTTTAAGTATTTATTATTACCTGTTATTAGTTCCTACTGTACATATGCAG
This sequence comes from Agrilus planipennis, assembly GCF_000699045.2. Classification (NCBI taxonomy): domain Eukaryota; kingdom Metazoa; phylum Arthropoda; class Insecta; order Coleoptera; family Buprestidae; genus Agrilus; species Agrilus planipennis. The sequence goes on from NW_020442436.1 coordinate 467,192, forward strand.
AGGCGGCGTAAGGCTTGGGCGATGTGGGCCAAAAGGGCACAAAAATAAAAGAATGTTTGATTATGAAGGCAGCGATCAACTGCTAAATGCTGGTATAAAACAGATTTTTTCAATACCATGATTGATTCTATGATAAGTAACATGGAATCGAGATTTATGTCTTTAAATCAACATTTTTAAAATTTTCGTTTTCTCCACGACTTAAACAAGTTAAAAAAAATCCAAAAGAGCAAATACTGACAAACTGTCAGGATTTACACACAGTTCTGCAAGTAGGTGAGAGCAGTGACATCTAACCATATGAGTTGTATGAGGACTTACAAAATATGATCCCAACCTTATTGAAGACGTGAAACATCTACTCCAATATATATCATAAAGAACGATTTGGAAGAAATTTACCCATTCATTAGAATTTTGTTAACAGTACCTGTTAGTACTGCTGAAAGGAGTTTTTCAAAATTATTTAAGAAATATTATAGGTCAAAAAAGACCTTCAATTTTGGCAGTTTTATCTATTGAAGAAGATATAGCATCTAAGATAAATTACGAACCAATCATTAAGTAGTTCAGTAAAACCAAAAGTAGAAAATTTGTGTTTTTTAAATTTTAATGTTTAATTTTAAGTTATTTTTTATTTTATATTCCCTTCTTGCACCATCAGAGGGCCTCGCGAAATGTACCTTGCCCACATTAAGTTTAGTTCTTGCACCGCCACTGTACATATGCTCTTGTGCGATGTATTTTTTTATTAAAAAAAAAAATTAAAATAGGCAATTGTAAAGAAATAAAATAATTGTGAGGATAATGGTAAAATGACAGATCGTTTTTGAATTTACGCATCACGTAAAACTGGCGACCTAACTTGCAATTCGAAATTTTGACTTGCAACTCGTATTTTGATATGTAACTCACAAGTTCGATTTGCAACTCGAATTTTCGACTTGTAACTTTAAATTTCGACTTACAACTTACAACTCCATTTCAAGGCCGAAATCCATGATAGAATTATGATTCGGACTGAAGGGCCGTGGCCTAAATAAACTATTAGGTTCAGACGTTTCGTTTGCAACTAAATCTTCAGTGCTACTGCGTTGGCAACGTAGGCAAGGGTTATACTTCGTTGTCTCCTCGGCAGTGTCCATGTTGTCAACACAGTACCACAAAAGACGTCAACCGCGGTGGCCAACGAAACGTATGGACCCAACAACCGTATATGCGAAAAAATATACACAACTACATCACTCACTTCGTTCGTGCTACCTTTACCTACCCTAAAATTATGATACTAACCTAAATATACTCAATATGTACTTTCGTTCGATTGATTGGGATCATAAGGTTACGGTAGGTAAAGACAACAGGAACGAAAAGAGTTGTATAGTAGTCTCTTCGTTTCTTAAAACTGTCTTATTTACGTTAAATTGGGATTGAGGTAGGTTAGGTTAGATGCAATAAATGTAAAACAATATACACGACAAGGGAACAAAAAAAAAGTTCGAGTTAGAAAAGATCTCGAGTTACTGAAAAATAATTATGTAATATGAAGGCCAAGGGGCTCTACAAATAATAATTATTATTAATGTGTCATCTGAGGGAGAAAATAAAAATTGATATAGGTAATAAACCAATTAAGATTTTTTATTATATTTTGCATTTACCTAAGTCTATTCGTAAAGAAAAGGTATTTTAGGCATGCACAAAACACATTTTTAAAAGGTTGTTACTTCACAGCTTTTGATGTGTTTTCACAGTAGGTATTTGCCTAATAACTTGAAAAATGCTTCCATGAGCTTATTTGTTTAATTCATGTTATGTTTAAAATTACCTTATCTAGTTAAAACCTTTTTCATGACGTCAGATTTCCAATAGCACGGGATTTCCTTGTACAAAAATTTTTTAATTTAAGCATTCCACATTCCTATAGCCTGCATAGTTTTATTGACAGCTTATACTACAGCTTTAATGCCATTCTCTTTGTCCAGCAATAGACTGCACATTTTTCTTGTTCGTATCAAATAATAATTTAAAAGTAAAATAAAGGAATTAAAACACTTGGCAAGTTTCACAATGTTCATTTATCGTTTCGGTGTTTAAACCATTTTCAAAGAGTAATTGATTCCTTTATTTTGCTTTTATAAAAATGTTTCACCCAGTGCCAAGCGAGTCTACAATTTCAAATAATAATTTATTAAGTTTGAATAGTATTATTGCTTCATAAAGTCCTACTTCATAACGATATGGGGTTTAATGATGTGTATACTTGAAATTAAGGTATACTTATTTCACAATCAGTTGTTGATAATATTGCGAGAGAATTGATAACAATAGATGTTGTAGGTACTCAAATAAATTTAAATTAAATCTTGAATAAATATTTGATTTATGATTACTGTTTTATCGTACTTTTTCAAACTACCATAGAATTGTTATATAATGTCATCAGGTATTTTTTTAACCATGCGTACATACCTACGTATATAGTGTAAAAAAATAAAATTTGTAAGAAGGAAATTGTTTCTTCAAAAGGAAATGATTAAAGCTTTTATGTAACTGTTAGTAAAAAAATTGAATTTTCGCAGCCCTACAAAATATTGAATAATTTTTACAGGGAAAAAGAGGGAAAACTGATTAGTGCCATCGAAGCCCTTAAAAATAGAATAAAGATTTCAGGCGTCAATGGTCTTTATAATCTAACAATTAAGGGCGCGGAGGAAAATGATGGTGGAAATTATTCTTGCATCGCCTTCAGCGGTGGTGTTGAGCTTGCACGAGCTAATATTACTGCAGCAAGTAAGTACATGGTACATGTGGTTCAATTTTACAAAAAAAATAAGATGGGGAGCTAGATATTACATTAAAATACAATGTACATGCATATATACATATTAGGGTGGTCCTTCTCCAAATTTTCGTTGTAAGAAGAAATTTACAATCTTTAAAGAGAGATTATAAACTGCTAAATTGCGTTTATATTTTTCTTTGAATATAGTTGTATACTGGTGAAAAATGATGGGATTTTCATGTTCTAAAGAAAGTATTTGAATGTTTTCCTAGTTTTTGAAACGTAATTCCAATGTCAACTACTCTACGGGATACTTTTTATTATTTACTAAATATTAAGGAGCCTTTTCTTTAATTTCCCAAGTATGAGCGAAAAGAGATAAAAAAAATAAGTTCTAACATGGGCTATCAAAATTCTTTAGCTTTTTGAAAATACGGTTGTTGTGTAATTTTCATGTTAATTTTCGATCGTTCAGTGGCACGGGTTAATGTTGTCTAATCTCAAAAATTTTACATGATTTTTGTAGTGGGACGATGAAATCAAAGATATTCAAGGGTCTCCTTCACATGTTACTACATAAAAATGTATTATTGTACATATGCACTATTATATAATTTTAGGAACAGTCATACGAAATATCTGATTTTTCTTTAAATTTTTAGGCAGAATTTATATTAGGACACCAAGAAATATTAACGTAGTTGAAGGTGAGAAACTGAGAATCCACTGTCAGGTTCACGGAAATCCACTGCCAGATATATCATGGTTTGTTGAAAGACATCTCCCTGATGGTACAACACAGAACGAAACTTACTACTCGTCAAGGGACAGGGTAACATTAGAAGAAGATGACAGACACATAGTCAATTCCGTTTTTATAATTAACGAAGTTACAATGGAGGATCGTGGAAATTATTCGTGCCGGGGGTACTTAAACATCACCGAAGCCCATGATGAATCGTACACAATGGTCCGAGTTAAAGGTAAAAAATGATATAGATGAGGTTAGGGTATCGGTTTTCACCTACATCCAGAGATGCGAGTTTCTGCTCAAGTTGCGTTAACAAAAGAATTTCGATTATTATCGACATTATCTATACGATTACAAGAAAGTGCGTAAGGTCATCAAATTATACTGCCTTACATGAAAAATTCCTTTCGAAAATTCTTTAAGTATTCCATGAAACTAACATTACAAAAACAGTTCAAGAAGCAGTAATTCTTTCTGAGAATTGTCTACGCAAAAGATAATTTAGGGAAAGGCAGCTCCTATGCAGTGTACACTATTCGGTACACCCCAATTTGCCTAATAATTCATCCATCATGTATGTTTACATATTTTTTTTTTTTTTTTGAATAATGAAAATAGCAGAAAAGGCACTTTATGATTTTTTTATAAAAATCTAAGAAAATTTATGATGCCTGTATGATAAACTATGATAACACTTTATTTATTTAAGCTGGGAGGGTGCGTTTTTAAGTTCGTGGAATGGTAGGTCATTAGTGAGGGTACTTACTCGAGTCGAATTAAGCAACTCATTATTAATACAAATACCAAGTTTTATCTTAATTAGGACCGAGCGGCATGGCCTAGAAGTTTAGACCATTGCTTAGCATTCGGGCATTCGGGAGGACGCCGGTTCGATTCCGGGTCCGTCTGCCTTGGTCCAAGTTTTTCTGTAGTTTCCTTGGATCACTTAGGCAAATGCTGAGGCAGTAATATTCCATAATCTTTCATTCTCTTCTATCTTCATTTCGTCCGTCTCATCTTTCTCACTCGAACCACCACCCACCCTTCCGCCCTACCTTCCGGCGTAATCCGGAGGAACTGCCCGCCCACCAGCATTACTGGCTGGTGGAAATGAAACACCCAAAAGTTTTTTTTTGTCTTAATTAGGTCAGTAGTTTTCTAACTATCGTCGACAAAACAAGTCAATCGGGCACAAATTGTGAAATATGGAGAAAATCAAGTACCACGCTCTTATAAAATTCCTTACCAAGCAATGAAAATCAGTTCAAACCATACTTGAAGAGATGTCATCTGTTCACGGGGACTGTTGCCCAGGTAAAACCATGGTTTACAAGGAGCATACCCTCTTTAAGCAAGACAGGGACTCACTTGAAGACGACCCACGACCAGGCCGGATGATTGAGGTGACCACTCCGGAAATCATTCAAAAAGTCGAAAAATTGATTGATGAAAGATGCCCGACTTAAGAAGAAATAGCTCGCAGAAATGGTATTAAGAGTATCAGATACAACCATTTTTAAACAAGAGCGTGTAGAGTGTTCTCGCGCGTTTCTGGACCTCTGTAGTGAAAATAAAGATGGAGTGTTGACTCGAATTGTTACTGGGGACGAAACTTGGGTTCATCATTATGAACCTGANCGTAAAAGATAATCAAAACAACATAAAAATGCAACGCGAAATGTCTAGCTGTATGCAATAACATTCCAAAATGTGCTCTCCGCACTAGTACTAAACACGTGTAACCCCAACGTGCGTATCCGTTCGGTAAAGCTGTCTCGCTATTTTGGCACCGACTCAAAATCAGTTTCTCTTTCTCTCGTTAGTTACTAACACTAAAGAGGTTTATTTTAATTTTATTCTGCTATCTCCCTATTTCTAACCAATTATATCCCTGATGTTTTCTTCATCATCCGCCTATAACACCACATATCAAACGCTTCCCACCGTCAACGTTACACTCAAATAAACACTTTTAATTAATAATTAAATTAATTATTTGCCAGCGCAGAAGTATTTTTTTTTTTTAAATGATTCCACCCTTCTCCATCTCCTAATTTTTATAAAAATTTGCTCTATTTGTCGAAACTATCAGGCGTGGATCTCAATGTCAAACTCATTAATACGCTACAGCACGCCATACACAATTCTAACAGATCATCGATCATCCCAGCTGTCGCCACTAAACAGCGTCTACTGAATATTCATAAAAATGATGCGAATAACAGCCAACGAGTTCAAAATTTCGTTCTACGTAGCGGATTCGATAGATCGCTTCGAAATATATTATATCGCTTAAATATCGAAAAATATACAGGAGCCGATAATTGTCATGTTACATTCCTTCGCGAGTGTTGTCTTTCCTACCTTAAGAGTATCAGATACAACCATTTTTAAACAAGAGCGTGTAGAGTGTTCTCGCGCGTTTCTGGACCTCTGTAGTGAAAATAAAGATGGAGTGTTGACTCGAATTGTTACTGGGGACGAAACTTGGGTTCATCATTTTGAACCTGAGTCGAAACAGGACTACGCAGTGGCACAAAAAAAGCACACCATTACCCAAGAAGTTTAACGTGTCATAGCCGGCTGAGAAAATCATGGCGACAGTCTTTTGGGACTCAAAAAGGATCCTGTGTCTCCATAAGCGAAGAATAATATGTTTCAATCCTAGAGCAGTTAAAGGAAGCAGTCAAAGAAAAAAATTTGATGAAAATTGACCAAAGGTGTCCTCTTTCTCCAGAGTCGTGTGGTGATGGCTGTCCTGCAGAAGGTGGGCTTCGAAATTTTAGCTCATCCACCCTACAATCCTGACTTAGCTCCCAGCGATTATTGCCTATTCCCAAACTTGAAAAAAGTCTTCGTGGGCAGAAATTTTCAAGCGACGAAGAAGTGAAGGATGCAGTTTCGGCGTATTTTTGAGACAGAGTCAAAACACTTTTTTTCGAAGGTATACCTAAGTTAATTGAAATATCGGAAAAATGTATAAGGGTAGCAGGTGAATATATTGAAAAGGAAAAATAAATTCGTACTTTTATTTCCACTTCTCACCCTTACATTTCGAATTTAAGTACGCCTGCTCGTATGTATGTATATGTATAGGTATACTTATTGTAGGTGGCTACAATTAGTAAAGTGTGTTTCATCATCCTGTAAGCAGGGCGGCGCGCGTTCATATGTAAGTTAGTTGAAAGACTGGCAAAATGTATATATAAGGGTGGTAAGTGAATATATTGAAAAGGAAAAATAAATCCATACTTTTATTTCCACTTCTCACCCGAGAACTTAAAAACGCCCCCTCGTAATTTATCGTAAAAAAATATGCATGGAGTAAAATTTAAATTCAGTTCGCGTTTTTAACAGAAAATTAATTAAACAGGGCTATTTAATAATAAAATTAGAGCACACTAACAGCAATTCAGGCTAATTCTTGTGTAGTTTTACGTTACAAAAATTACAGAAAATAATAAAATTCTTTTTTTGCAGATAAATATGCAGCTTTATGGCCTTTCCTAGGCATCTGCGCTGAGGTGTTCGTTCTCTGTGCCATAATTCTAATTTATGAGAAAAAACGAAACAAAACAGAATTGGAAGAAAGTGACACCGATCAAAGCCCCGATCAGTAAGTTATAAAAACAAATTCAATTAACTACGTTTCTGTCTTATTCTTCCTTCTATTGAATGAATCTATATTGTACTTATTTATAATTGCCATCCACTGTATATTCGCGTCGTTTTAGAACAACTGATATAAATATTTTATTTCTCGTTAGCGGATTGGTCGAAAGGTCTTGCGTCAGATTAATTTCGACGCGACGTGAATAAACAGTATTACACTGTTGGCGAGTTTTTCTATTCTTTCCTTTTATAGATTTTTAATTAAAAAGGATTTTTAAGGTATGATTTCATGCAGAAAATAATTTGATAGTTATATTTTGAAGTAAACAATTCTAGCATGCTAAGAAAGTTTTGCATGATTCTTATCATACTTACGCTTTTTGAAGTAGAGTGTGGTGCTGCAAAGGAATAAATAACCTAAAAGAGGCTTATCCTAATAATTACCAGTAAAACTTTTCACTGTGAATACGCGATTCATTCACGTCTAATTTTAAGTGAAAATGTTTAGTGGTACTTGGGGTTAAGTCTCTTGTAGTTTATTTACATTTTAAGGTGCTTCATCGTCACAAGGTTGCCAGTCCGAAATTTTTTTAGATATACACTTACGCTCCTTCCTGTCTTGAGCCACTCTTCGCAACTGAAAACTATCATTATCATCATCATATGGTCGTCAGTCCTAAGACTGGTTGGACACGCACCTCCACTCTTTCCTATCCTGAACTAATCTTCACATTTCCCTAAAACTAGAACCCACTATTTGTGAACAGTAACCTAATCTAGGTCTACCTCTACCTCTCCTAAATTCCGTTTCTGTCTCTACGTCTCTGGCTAGACCTTCATGCCTGAGAAGGTATACTACCAACCTATCTCGCCTATTTTTTATCTAATTCCATATCCATGTATATGTCCTCTGTTTTCCCATTCCTTCTAATACCTCTTCATTTCTAACCTTCTCTATCCACGGTATCCTCATCATTCGCATGTAACACCACATTTCCAACGCTTCTAATCTTTTCTTTTCCGCCGCGCCCATTGTCAATGTCATGAAAACTAGAACATCCCATATCCTTAATTATTTGTGGATAGTAATCCAATCTCAGACTGAATTTCTTTACTTCTGTCTCAGCTTCTAATAGCCCTTCATGTCTCAGAAGGTGTTCTATCAGCTTATCGGCTCCTGGAGGAGGGGAAATCTTCAAAAGACACCTGAAGGGGGGTAGTTTCGGATTCGCCGAAGCGTCTACCGACTAAAACCCCTCCTCAAGTAGGGAGATCAATCAGAAGGTTGTACATCACAAGGAAAGGTTCCTTGGGAAGGTTGGGAAAGGGGAGAGGTGTGAGTGGGGAGGGAGTGTTTTCGAGAGAGGAATGGTGTGGGTGAAAATCAGAGTTGGATGGACACTCGCCCTTAAAAGCAAAACTATTCATATACAAATTCGCGTGTATAGTACAATAGCCCCCTTTTCTGATTTTTAACATACGAAGGAAGGAAGAGGTTTTCAAATCGGAACGTACATATTTTCGTTGTGTGTGCCCACGCAGTACTCCGATTTCGATTATTTAACTTTTATTGAATAAGGAATACCTCGAAGTTCGTCCCTACGAAGGCGTTGAAGAGTCAAACATATTTTTTTTTTTAATTTCGAATTGCAACTCTAAATACTTATTGAATGACAACCAAACGTAACCTAACTCAATCCCACTTTAATCCACGTCAATTTTAAGAAAGGACAAGAGTACTACACACATTTCGTGTTGTGTCTACTCATTGTAACGTTATGGTTACAATTAAACGAATGATAGCGTTAAGTTTAATTAACAATTTTCGAATTGTAAGTCAAAATTTCAAAAAAAAAGTTGTTTAAATTCGTAAAAGATAATCAAAACAACATAAAAATGCAACGCGAAATGTCTAGCTGTATGCAATAACATTCCAAAATGTGCTCTCCGCACTAGTACTAAACATGTGTAACCCCAACGTGCGTATCCGTTCGGTAAAGCTGTCTCGCTATTTTGGCACCGACTCAAAATCAGTTTCTCTTTCTCTCGTTAGTTACTAACACTAAANTAAGACTGGTTGGACACGCACCTCCACTCTTTCCTATCCTGAGCTAATCTTCACAATTCCCTAAAACTAGAACAACCCACTATTTGTGAACAGTAACCTAATCTAGGTCTACCTCTACCCCTCTTAAATTCCGTTTCTGCCTCTAATATGTCTCTGACTAGACCTTCATGCCTAAGAAGGTGGACTACTAACCTATCTCGCCTATTTCTTATTGACTTCCATTGAGTCCTCTGTTCTCTTACTCTTTTTAATACCTCTTCATTTCTAACCTTCTCTATCCACGGTATCCTCATCATTCGCCTGTAATATCGCATTTCGAACGCTTCTAATCTTTTCTTTTCCGCCGTGCCCACTGTCCATGTCCTGAAAACTAGAACATCCCATATCCCTAACTATTTGTGGACAATAATCCAATCTCAGACTGAATTTATTTACATTTGTCTCAGCTTCTAATAGCCCTTCATGTCTCAGAAGGTGTCCTATCAGCCTATCTGTTTCTCGAGGAGGGGAAATCTTCAAAAGACACCCCCAAAAAGGGGATAGTCTCGGATTCGCCGAAGCGTCTACCGACCAAAACCTCTCCTCGAGTAGGGAGATCAACCAGAAGGTTGTACATCCCAAGAGCAGGTTCGTTGGGAAGGTTGGGAAAGGGAAGAGGAATGGTGTGGGTGAAAATCGGTGTCCCACCACAGAGTTGGGTGGGCACTCGAGCTAAAAAGCGAAAGTATTCATATACAAATCTCATTCGCGTATATATACAATAGCCCCCTTTTCTACTTTTTAATAGACGAAGGAAGGAAGAGATTCTCAAATCGGAACGTACATATTTTCGTTGTGTGTGCCCACGCAGTACTCCGATTTCGATTATTTATCTTTTATTGAATAAGGAATACCTCGAAGTTGGTCCCTACGAAGGCGTTAAAGAGTCAAACATATTTTTTTTTTTTAATTTCGAATTGCAACTCTAAATACCTATTGAATGACAACCAAACGTAACCTAACTCAATCCCAGCTTAAGCCACGTCAATTTTAAGAAAGGACAAGAGTACTACACACATTTCGTGTTGTGTCTACTCATTGTAACGTTATGATTACAATCAAACGAATGATAGCGTTAAGTTTAATTAACAATTTTCGAATTGTAAGTCAAAATTTTAAAAAAAAAGTTGTTTAAATTCGTAAAAGATAATCAAAACAACATAAAAATGCAACGCGAAATGTCTAGCTGTATGCAATAACATTCCAAAATGTGCTCTCCGCACTAGTACTAAACACGTGTAACCCCAACGTGCGTATCCGTTCGGTAAAGCTGTCTCGCTATTTTGGCACCGACTCAAAATCAGTTTCTCTTTCTCTCGTTAGTTACTAACACTAAAGAGGTTTATTTTAATTTTATTCTGCTATCTCCCTATTTCTAACCAATTATATCCATGATGTTTTCTTCATCATCCGCCTATAACACCACATATCAAACGCTTCCCACCGTCAACGTTACACTCAAATAAACACTTTTAATTAATAATTAAATTAATTATTTGCCAGCGCAGAAGTATTTTTTTTTTTTAAATGATTCCACCCTTCTCCATCTCCTAATTTTTATAAAAATTTGCTCTATTTGTCGAAACTATCAGGCGTGGATCTCAATGTCAAACTCATTAATACGCTACAGCACGCCATACACAATTCTAACAGATCATCGATCATCCCAGCTGTCGCCACTAAACAGCGTCTACTGAATATTCATAAAAATGATGCGAATAACAGCCAACGAGTTCAAAATTTCGTTCTACGTAGCGGATTCGATAGATCGCTTCGAAATATATTATATCGCTTAAATATCGAAAAATATACAGGAGCCGATAATTGTCATGTTACATTCCTTCGCGAGTGTTGTCTTTCCTACCGTAATCTTATGATTTGAAGCATAACCGTCAAAAAGGAAATTAGTAAAAATAAATAAACAAAATAAGTAAAACTGTCCTACCACTGACGATGAGCCAATATACCTCTTGCTGGAGCTACTGTATACAACAAGACCGTGTTGCTATGATTAGAGCCACTGCATGACGTCGCAGTCTGTCGAGACGTTTGCGGAGAACATGGAATCCAACACTACATTTATCCACTCGTTAACTCTGTTTTGTAGGATTTGATGTACTGTACATGCCATTCCCGTAGATACAGTAGTAGCGCCGAGTATTTAGTTTAATAATACGTCGATATCCTTCATTAAAATGACCTTATTAAATATCGCAATTAGTACCAAATTTTGTATGCCGCCTGCAATTATAAATTATTTACGTGCACTCATCAACAAAATCGCATTGCTTCTTGCTTTTGCTTTATTTATTTAAGTACGTGTTAATGCTAAAACTTGTTATTTCTAGGATATTTATGAAAAATAATTTTAATGCGCCTGTTTTCCTGAAGCTTTTTTTTATATTTTTTGTAGATTAGTATAGTACTGAACAAAAATGAATGATTACATCATTAATAATCTATTCGTAATTTTCTTATGACTATTATCCTAAAATTAGATATAGGAAGTAAGTCGTAGATTCCTTCCTTTTAAATAAGCAATAAGTTGGGGATCTATAAATGAAATGTTCCTAAGAGTTTTTCTTTTTGTTTCTTTCAGAAAAAATACCCCAGACCACGGAGGTAAAGATTCCAACCTCAGGCACAGACAGTGAAAATTTTAAAAATCGTAATTAAAAAATAATATCGCTACCTATAGGTCCTAACTTTCAAAAAAAAAAAACACGTACAGTATATAAAAAAGTGGCAGTCGCAAGTCTCAACAGCAACTTTACGTCAATGATCATAATAAAACTGTTCGACTAATAAACAAAAACAAATCTAAGCCAGACTTGATACACAATTGCTATTGCTAGATTAAATATATCGTTGTTGCCTTTTCATAATCAAGGTTGCCAGTCCGAAATTTTTTTAGATATACACTTACGCTCCTTCCTGTCTTGAGCCACTCTTCGCAACTGAAAACTATCATTATCATCATCATATGGTCGTCAGTCCTAAGACTGGTTGGACACGCACCTCCACTCTTTCCTATCCTGAGCTAATCTTCACAATTCCCTAAAACTAGAACAACCCACTATTTGTGAACAGTAACCTAATCTAGGTCTACCTCTACCCCTCTTAAATTCCGTTTCTGCCTCTAATATGTCTCTGACTNTATATATATAATATATTACGACATGCTGTGTTTTAATACATATGGACTGTTGTTCTATTTAGATTTTGTGATAAGTGAATCATTGTTGAAAAAAACTGAAAAGGAGTCCAAAGAAGATAGTCACGTCAGCCAATCTGGCGCCTCTTATAATGTTAAGTTTTCTTAAAAAATGAAATTTCGAAAAAAAAAAAACGCTTCGATTTTCTAATATTTTTATCTTGCATTTAGTGGTCAAATAATATGACATTGTATATCCTTCTAATAAGTAGCTTAGGTTGTACTATGATCATTAATTACACATACTTTTTTTTGTATTAGCTTCTAGTCTTTCCCTTTAGAATGAAAAAAAAAACAGACAGTAACATGTCCCATTTTATTTTTATCGTAAGAATATTCCTTTGATTTTAAAATTTATGTAGTTTTTATTTTTTTATTGCAATTGGATTGAATTGTTTGTTTAAGATTCTCAACGTCTGTTATAATTTATCAACTCAAAAACCGTACAGAAAAGATGGTAATTTATTTATTACTAGTACAATATACAAAAAAAAAATTAATTTCGAAGGAGATCTCCTAAAACGCTAATTTTAATCGTTAAATCTATTAATTAAATTTTCCCATTATTATATAACAGTTGGTAAAAGGACGAGTTTTCATGCAAATGTTAATTCGGTAATTCATTATAACATAATAAATAAATAAAACGGTAATATCACACCCGTCCATATAACACCTCCAACTGCTTTTGTATATTCGTCGTCGTAAAAGCAACATTCCTATCAAGAGAATCAGTCACACCGGGAACATTATTTGTAATCCCTTATTATCCCTCTATTTCCCATTACACGCCATTCATGTTAAAATAAAATAAAAACTTAAAGTTTGATTTAAACGTTACAGACGATTGTGTTGATGTTTGCACAAAATCAATAAATTGTTAACAATTAGTGTATTGAAACTTGTAAAATTATAATGTTAATAATAAACTTGCTATCTTAATTTTACAACAATTTTCTTTATTCTCAACCAATACTTAATTTTTTATGGGTGGTTAAAAGGAAATGACTACAAAGTATGTGCACAAAAAGCATTTTACGTCTAACCGTTTATTTTATATTTATTAATTTGATCAACTTATAGGTACACCATCAATACCATACATTTAATAACAAGCACAACACCTAATAATACTTTGAGAAATTTAAATGATTTACGATTAATTACGCCCACACCTACAAATAAGTAATTAGAAATACCTTATAAGAAAAAGAAAAAATAAATATTGCACTCACTCTAAGAGTGCAATCCCATGACCCAGTAGACAGTGCCGTGCCATCGGGGGAAACTTGTAAACAAGATACCCGATTTTCATGCCCGTATAATAAGCACACTCGAACACATTTCAAAGTATCCCATACATTAACAGTATAATCATTATAACCAGCAAAGAGTAATCGCCCTAGCAAAAAGTGTATTAGATTATAAATGAAGTTAATAGAAATTTGTTAGTACCTGAAACTGAAAAATCAACAGCATTCACGCCAAAAATAATACTTTCCTTACTATAAATCGCTACCTCTCTATCGGCTCTTAAGTCGAACAAGCGGCACTGAAATAGTTATATATTTGATAAATACCTATGATATTAAAGGAAAAATAGTTAACGTCCATTAGTTTAATAATCCTGAAAGTATAATTGATAAATTGGGATTCTGCAATTTAATTGCCCTTCTTCCTGACTTTCAGATTTATTAAAAAAAAACTAAAAAATTACCGTGGCATCATCACTTCCGGTGCCGACTGCATCTCCGCTAGAATGAAACTTAACACTATTAACATCAGATTCGTGCCCCTCAAAAGATTGGACGCATTGTCCAGAACGCATATCCCATATAAATACCATTTTATCACAACTCTAAAATATGATTAGTTTAATGATAATGCATAATAAAGAGTTATCATTAAAACTCACGCCAGAAACGAAAGTATTTCCGATTTCTGACGGTGCCAAATCAATGGACATAACATCAGCTGCATGTCCATGAAAACTTTGGATTAGTTGCCCTGATTCGACGTCCCATAAAGCACAAGTGGAATCTCCACTACCAGTTAAAATCTAAATTTTTAATAATTTTATAACATATAAGATGGAGTCTTCTGATACTTACTTACAATTAAATCAAAATAATGTTGATTTAAATTTCAAACAAATTTTATTGTTCTAGACCATTGTTTTGCTGCATTGTGAAATCTTTGGATGTACAATACAATAACAATACTTATAATAATACAATTACAAAATATAATTTACAATACAATAATACTTTACTTTACAATAGTAGGTACTTTACTAAAGTAATATTGTATTGTACCTCCAAAGAAACTGTGGCGAAAAAATTGTCAAGCACAATAAATTGAAACTTACATCATATTTATTAATTTTGTAACATGCACGTTGTTTTACTCACTCCAACATTCTTTAATTACCTGTTGATCAGAATTTGGGAATAAACAACAGCTCGTATAACTAGTGTGAGTTCCCACAGTCTTTTTTTTAAGACTCACGTCTTCATCCAAACTTAGAGGATAGACTGTTACTTTGTTGTCCAAACCCCTGACAATAGTTCAACAAGTGAAAATTACAGATTATACATGTATTATGAGCAATTAAAAAGCATTAAAACAAGCAATATAGCAGAGACAATTAAAAATATTAATGATAAAAATGTGTCAGTTACATACATAATTAATACATTCCCTTCTTTTATGCTTAGTTCACAACTAAACAATCAAAAGTCATCTATTCTAATAAATATATATGCAAAATAATTCATAAAAAAACAACCACTCAATATATATTACGAGCTAACTAACCCACAAGCTACCAAATTCCCTGAAGGTGCATAGGCACAAGCCATAACCCAAGTTGTGGGCATTGTAACTGCATGTTCCTTATTAGTAGTAAAAGCATCCCAAATTATCATTTTTCCATCCTGGCAATACATACTATGCATAAATTGCAAGAAAAGCAACACGAATACAGTCGTTATTTGAAAATAATTTTTGTTTTTTATTTAATCCACTTAGGAAGAGGAATTATTACAAAAATAAACGGTAATTTTTTACATTAGTTGACATTGGAATTGAGACATGAAGTTTAGTCAGGTAGGTAGTACTCACCAAGTGAAGTAGTGTAGTAGTATTTACTAGAATTTTGTTTATTATTTGTTTAAAAATGAATGTGAGTGAGATACAGGCCCTTAAAGTTTTCTTAATCGGAGGAAATACCGGTAGGTACGGCCCTGGCTTCAGCCTTCCGTCAGCTGTTCCCGCCAAACATCGTTTGTCCTAAAACATATCTTCTTAACATTATTCTAATGTATCAGCCCGCCTTCGGCGGGCAGGGGCATTAAACAAACTCGAGTCTGTCATACATCTACCTAACTAAACAATGACGTCATCAATGCATATTTGGCGAGAACAGCTGACGAAGGGCTGCAGCCAGGGCCGTACCAATCGAAATTTCCTCCGATTAAATAACTTTAGGAGCCTGTATCTCAAGCTACATTGGTTTCCGCACGGAATTAATGCTAC
The DNA here is from genome assembly GCF_000699045.2 of Agrilus planipennis. Classification (NCBI taxonomy): domain Eukaryota; kingdom Metazoa; phylum Arthropoda; class Insecta; order Coleoptera; family Buprestidae; genus Agrilus; species Agrilus planipennis. The sequence goes on from NW_020442436.1 coordinate 483,198, forward strand.
CACACGATTCTACTTGGTCAGTACTACCTACCTGACTAAACTTCATGTCTCAATTCCAATGTCAACTAATGTAAAGAATTACCACATATTTTTTTTTAGTAAGTGAATAAATAAATACAACGGTCACCTACTTGAGAAGAGGATACAATGTGTCTTTTATCTGGAGACCAGTCTGAACAAAGAACTTTGGCCTGATGACCTTTTAAAGTTCTTCTAGGTTTTATGTTCATGTAATTTATAACTTCGAGGCGTTCAGCAACTGCTGCCACTAAATTAAAATAGGTATTCATTTTTATGTATGAAAAATTAATAATTGAAATGAATCAAGCTTACACGTGACGTCATTTAATTTCTGTCGTTCATCCTCGAGCTTTATTTTTAATTGTTCAGCCTCCTTTATTAAAGATTCAATTGTTTCTTCCTTTACACAAGAATCGCTAGACATATTTATACTCCTCTACAACTACAAAACACTATTGACAACTGACAACGCTGACAAATTATCTATGACTGACAACCATAGATAATAGATACACAAAGGGTAACAACTGACAACTGACAACTATCATATGTAATGATGTAAGACGACCGAAACTGACCGAAACCGAAGACGACTTTGACATGCAAGAGGGATTGGATTAATATGTTGGTAGTATCAATCTAATATCCCTTATCTATGGTAGTTTCTATGATTGGTACAACTGAAATTGGAAAACTTGAAAGGAAAACTAGGAAAAAATATAGAAAAATAAATGCAAAATTTTTATATCTAGATTTGTAGGGTGTATATGTTTAAAAAAAATGAAAGTTAAGAAAGTAGTAATAAGAATAAGAAATGTACAATTGTCTAATTGATTTTTATCACTCCTGTTTCCTTATACTTAGGTATTAGAGAAATGAAAATTAAAAAATCCAAAACAAAAGAATTCAAATAAAAGCAATAGTTCAGTTCATTGAGAGTTGATTTTTAACCAGGATAATATAAAACTAAAAATAGATTCCGAACATTTACCATATTTCCAAGTGCTTGCAGTAGATTTCAGTAAAACTGCGTGTAAATATTTTTAATGGATACAAATATAAAACATACACTAAGTCGTAACAATAAAATAAATAAAAAGTTTGCACCATAACATTTAGAAATCGTTTCCTTAGTTTTTCTATCGTTTTAATCAAACTGCTGATTCGAATTGATATATTAAAATATTTTTCAATTTATTTGGAAAATGAAGTTAAAAGCAATGCATTTTTAAACTTTTCGTTTCTTTGGCAACTACGCATGGCGTCATCTTGAATCGACGTATGAGAGTGGAACATTTGGCAAATGAGAATTGAGAAAGCTATTGGAGATAAATAAAAAATGTTTAATCGTATCTTCTAGCTCAAATACCTTATTTAAATGCAAAAGTGGAGGTGGTAGAGAGAATAAAGAAAGGTGAACGTATCCTAACAGAAGTTAACAGTTACAGTTATTGTTATTTTCTTCGCTGAAATTCTGTTACCCAAATTGACTGCACGCCAGTGATAATGGATCAAAAACTATTGTTTGCTCTTTGTCTTGTTGGTTTTATTGCTGCAGATGATAACAGAGGACCAAAAGTTACTGATAAGGTACAAATTTATATTGAAAGTTTTAAAATAGACTAAAGCATTTTATTGAATTAGGTATGGTTTGACATTAAAATAGGCGATAATGATATTGGAAGGGTTGAAATCGGTCTGTTCGGAAAAACGGTTCCAAAGACTGTCAGAAACTTTATCGAATTAGCCCAGAAACCAGAAGGTCAAGGCTATAAAGGAAGTAAATTCCATAGGGTCATCAAAGACTTTATGATACAGGGTGGAGACTTTACCAAAGGAGATGGTACTGGTGGTAGGTTTTAAATTTTTGGTATAATAAATATCATTAATGTATGTTGAAAGAAGAATTTGTGTCTATTACATATTAAGTTTGAATGAGTTATCTTTTTCTTTATTTAAAGTATAAAAGTGCACTATAACTTTCATATAGGTAGGAGCATATATGGTGACAGATTTGAAGATGAAAATTTTAAACTTAAGCATTATGGTTCTGGATGGCTTTCAATGGCTAATGCAGGTAAAGACACAAATGGTTCACAATTCTTTATAACGACGAAGAAGACGTCCTGGCTTGATGGAAGACATGTTGTCTTTGGTAAGATATTGAAGGGTATGGATATTATTCGTAAAATTGAAAATTCGAGGACTGACGGTAGAGATAGACCTGTTGAAGACGTGATCATTGCCAATTCTGGTCATGAATCAATAGCTGAGCCATTTTCAGTTACTAAGGATGATGCATCCGAATAAATTTATTATATGATTTAAATTAATATTTTCAAAAGACAGTACTGTGTGCTTTTTTAAGTAAATTTTTAATAAAAATAACAACAAACTGTTGCTTTATTTAAAGTTATATTGTGTTGTCAAAAAACTTGTGAAGTTGAAAGTCGGATAATTTTTACAGCATCATCTGCTGGATTGTTAAACACGTAATTATTTAGTATGAGGAAGATAAAGCCTGCTGTAGATTGAATGACCATTTTAAAGTCATAAATTTATTTAAATTGCATAATTTATTATTCTTTCCTTTGCTATAAATTTAATAATAAAAACTTACGACTGATACCTATTTTTTAGGCAAAACTTTATATCTTTGCTGAGAATTTGTGTTTTCGAAATTTGGCTTGTGTGTAACATTTTTATATTCTTTTAAGAGTTTCATAATCAAACTCATATAAATCCAAACATTATTTATACTCGACTTCCATGTAATACATCTTTCAAAATTCTTAAAAACATGGTCGTCAGCCTCTTTAACTGCCCTCGGTAATTTTCGTAAATAAACCCAGTTTGGTTTGGCATTTTTAAACAAGTCTGTGTTTAGTTTCTCCCTGGACTTCTCTATGTACTTTGTGGCTATAATATGACTATCTTTAATAGTTTCATCAAAAGATAAACATTCGTTTAGTATCGCTTTACCATTGAATTCATTCTTAGCTTCAAATAACGATGAAGGGGAAGTACGTGTCTCAGGATCACAAGAGCAACAATAAGCAACTTGTATGCCAAAATGTGGCGCTAAATGCAGAAAAGTATTAAGTTCACTAGATGGTGGTCCAAGCCAAGCCAATTTTAAGTCTGTTAAGTATCCAAATTGTTCATAAAAAGTCATAATATCAGAAAGAGTGTCGGCAACGGAATACCGACAGTCCTGAAGACATAAAACAGGAATACGAAATGCATCAATCATCTCCTGAAGTTTTGTATGATATTTTGCAGTATATGCTATTATATTACCGAAATTTGATAAATATGACGCAACATCTTGCAAATCATTATCTTTAAACCAATTACTATCCGAAATTATTTTCAAATCCATTCCGAATAATTTGGTAGCTTTTAATATAGGAATAGTGAAGTTCATTTTGGAATCGGCCGAAAGATATATGAGGGTACATTTTCTTAAAATTTTGGTTTGATAGTCGTAACACAAATACAATTTTTTAAATTCCAAAGCTTTCCATAACATGTCAATAACGTCATTATCAGTTAAATGAAGTGGGCAAGTCAATGTTTTTTTTTTTAATGACGAAATATGTCTTTTAATTACTGTTATTAACTTAAATGTTCCCATTTTAACGTTCTTAATTTAACAAACACAAAAATTAAATTCAAATTAAGCGCTAAATTTCGTAAGCGATTGTGGTAACACTACACTACATTGGGATTTTATTTAGTCATTGATTAATGTTGGTTAAGCTGTCTGTTTATGGAGTTCGTATGTTCGTAGCTCTCTTCTCTGGTTCGTAGACTGTAGAGTTCATAGATAATAGATATACATAGGGTAGAGTTTCTTTTTTAAAATACCGAAGAAATGTCAATGTCAGTGTAATCCATTTAAAAAAGTAATGAAAAATTGATTAAATGTAACACATTATTGGAGTACAACTTGGTTTAATATCTAGTTATGGGCACGGAAATACTAAAATCATTTGGAGCCCTTCAGTCTGAACTGGAACAAGCCAGGAGCAGCCTGAAAGGGGTTGACGAAAACATTAAGAGGTTAATTGGACGCGATCCTTCCGAATTCGTTAATCGACCAGGAAATAAGCGAGTTTTAAATGATGATCGTGCCAGGTTAAGAGGCAATAAAACTAGAAACGTAAATTTAGAAAATAATGAACCCACAGTTAAACGTAAAAAAGAATCGGTGTTTAAGAGGTTATCTGAGAAACCTACTCCCTATGAAGAGCTGTCTCAAGCTCAAAAAGGACTTATTAGTAAAGTCATTGTTACCCCTCGAGAAGTCCCTAGCAGACAAGAAGCTCTAGCAGCTCAAAGTAAAGATGTTAAATCAAAAGAGAGAAATAGGCGGATGTTTGGGGCCTTACTTGGAACACTTCAAAAATTCCAACAAGAAGAAACAAAGCTTAAGCAAAGAGTATGTCGAACTTAAATATAATTTTTATTATTATGGTTAATATGATTGTTTTAGGAAGAAAAGAGGGCACAGTTAGAGAAAAAAATTGAAGAGCATGAAATAAAAGAAAAGGCAGAGATTAAAAAAGAAAGACAGGAGCTGTTTTTTAATAGAAAGAAGAAGCAAGCAGAAATTAAAATGATCGAATTGAAAATGATGAGAATGAAAGAATATGCCACATGGGAGGATAAGCAAAAACCCCTGATGAACTTTATCAGGACTAAGTCTAAGCCTCATATATTTTACCTTCCTAAAAGAATGGATGAAAAACATAAAGACTTATTACAGGCATCAAAGAAAGAAACAGAAGGTAAATAATTAATTAAATAACTACAAAAACTAATAGTTTATTTATTTCAGCCACAATTGAAAAGAAGAGGCAAGGAGTAATGGAAGAATTACAGAGAATTGAAGACAGAATGAAGAAGAATTTTGAACCCAAAACTAAAGGAGACGTAACTGAAACTGATAAAATGGAAATTGAAGAAAATCAAGATCATGAGATGCAAGAGGAAATGTCTGAAGAAAATACATTGGAACAAGGTAAGAAAATTGAAGATATAGGAGGTGATACAGAAAATACAATACAAAATAGTGAAGAGGAACAACTAAAACAAAAAAAAGAAAGAGAGGATGAAAATATAAATGTGGAAGTTGAAAATAACAGATCACCAAGGACTCAAACTGAAAATGGTGATACAGAAGAAATAGCAGTTATAGTGAAACATGAAGAAAATTGTATGACAGACCTACAAATCAATAACTCAAGTGTACAGGAATCAGTACAGTGAATAAATGAAATGGTACAAATTACTTTTGTTAATTAAGTGAACCACGAATTAACACGTGCATTTTTCTTTTGAATCAGTTTTTACAAAAAAATTTAGAGTGTATGCAAGTTATAATGTATTTTAAGATGAACTGTGTAAAATCTCAAAATATTTTGTAATACATCAGTAAGTAATCAATTAATCATTGTTTGGCTATTTCATTAAATTGAATTTTAGAAAATTACGGTTTTTTATTTAGCAATGTGTGCATATGCATATGTTGTAAAACTTCCAAAAAGAAAGCCAATAGCAGTATTTGGCTGGCCCAAAAAGCAGTGTTGTGACTGTATTGGAATTTGTTTTCTTTGTTTAAATAGTCCACAAGGTTTGCAATATGCTCATAGTGGCCAAAATAAAAGTTTAGTCAAAAATATCTTCAATCAAAACAATTTTTTCTCAAAATCAAAATTTCAGCCAAATCGATCCTGTCATTCAGAATATATAACTTTATTTCAACTTTTTTAACTAAGGACCAAAAATTAGCAAATCTTAATTTTATATTGATATCAGTTATTGGGGAAAAAATAAACGCAGTCTGCAAAGGGTTACCTACTCACACCTCTGTAGCCTTTAATTTCACATGTAGGTACGCTTTATGATTGACAATTACTTATTATCTATAAGGATACTTATTAATAATTACAACTTTTTGTACTTATAGTTTGGAGTAAGGGTCCTTTCAGACAAAGCGTCTTAGCAGCTTTTTTTTGTCTTAATTTGTTGGTAACGCTTCTCACGAGTAGTATAACCACCTTTTCATATTCAATTCCCCAACACCGAAAGTAAAATTTCCCCTTTTACCTTATGAACGGGAATTAAATTTCCCCATATTTTCTGATATTTCTCCACAGTTGTATCAGTTTTATTTGTACTATAAATACATTTCGGTCATTGGTACCTTAAATATACGAATCAATACTTTAAAACCCTAAATCTATGTAAGCATGTTAGCTAATGTTTTTTAAAACCATATATCGAGTTATTGTATTTCAACTGAACATACTAAGATGGTGAGATGATACAAATCATACAAAAACTTCAAATAAAAATCATCATCACCATCATAAGGCCGCAAGTCCTAAGACTGGTTGGACACGCACCTCCACTTTTTCCTATCCTGAGCTAATATTTTCCTAACACTAGAACATCTCTTAACTATTTGTAATCTAATTTAGGCCTATCACTACTCCTCTTAACTCCTGTTTCTGCTTCTAATATGTCTCTAACTAACCCTTCATGCCTTTTCTTCGAATTTCTAAATTAACCGTTCGCGAATATAGAAGTGACTTGGGATTTTTCCCAAGAGGCGGCAATACTGCTGACAAGATGGATTGCTAAAGCTATTAGGGGAGTAAAGCAGTAGAAAATGCGAAGTTGTAGGATACCTAATAAAAATACTGTGAATAAGAAAAATTAGAAATAAGCAGGTGCTGAAAAGAGTATGAGAACTATCTTTCTCAAACACCTTACGCTACGAAAGTCGACTAGGGAAAGAAGGGATAGGTTGATAGGACACCTGAGACATAAGACCTAGATTAGATTACGGTAGATGTTCCAGCTTCTAGAAAATGTCAGGATTGACTCAGGATAGGAAGGTGTGTGTCCAACCAGTCTTCGGACTGATCACTGATAGCCTTATGATAATGATGCAATATATGACTCTGACAGATTTTTTAGTCCATCATTAGCCGTTACTTCGTTTTTTGACAATTTGGTTTTTCTTGCTCGAAAGTTTGTCGATTTCTTAGTATAGTTTCCGGGCAATTTAAAGCCTTGGGCTTATTATATTTCCGTAGAAGGTATTTCCTTCTGTATGTCGAAAGAAATATTAATAGGTAAGTAGTAGTGCAACTATACACGTAATGACATCTCTGCCTGTGCTTGTGAATGTGTGGGAAATGACATGAACCTCTGAAAATATAAAAACTCCAAATACATCTTTATTTATAAAATCTACCGCTTCTGCGAAACGCTGCTGAGTCGCCTCGTCTGAAGCTGTTTTAATAATAGCAACATTGAAAAAGCGTCATCCTTTACTAAAGAGCGTAGTACATATAATGATGCCAATCTAACCGGAATTTTCTCCTATTCAGTGCAATTTTCAATTCAGTTGTCGAATTCTGGTCAGTTAAGGTTGATTGAAGTAGTTCCAAAATGATTGTACTCGTAAGTCTCATATTACTTTTCGGAGGAGTCGGTCTATTAAGTTTATTTTTATTCAAAAAGTGCAGTATCAATAATATAAATTCCATTAAAAGTAAATACGTTGTTGTAACAGGTGGTTCTAGTGGTATCGGTAAATCTCTCGCAAAATTATGTGTACAACTAGGTGCTGACGTAACGATTATAGCCAGAAATGAGGAAAAATTAGAAAATGCTCTCAAAGAATTGTTGCAATATAAAAGTGGTGAATTTCAACAAATTACTGCTGTATCTTGTGATACTTCTAATTACCCTTTAATTAAAAGTGAATTGGAAAAACTTGAAGCAAATACTGGGCCTATCTACATGTTGATAAACTGTGTCGGAGCTGCAATATGTGGAAAATTAGAAGATATGTCTATCGAAGATATTGAATCTCAAATTTCTATGAACTTCTTTGGGATTGTGTATCCTATAAAAGCAATAATTTCTAAACTAAAACAACGCAAAGAAGGAATAATTGTATTGACAGCATCTCAAGCTGCCTTATTAGGAATATTTGGCTTGTCAATTTATTCTGGTTCAAAGTTTGCATTAAGAGGATTTGCAGAAGCTTTAGACATGGAAGTTCGACCATACAATATTTCTATAACTGTTGCATTACCTCCGGATACTGATACACCTGGTTTTGAAAAAGAAAATATTGGGAAACCTAAGGAAACAGCATTAATTTGCGAAACAGCTGGTCTTTACGATCCTGATGTGGTAGCAAGAGCAATTCTTAAAGACGCCTTAAAAAGGAAATTTTTTAGTTTTCTTGGTTTTGAAAGCTATTTAATGGCAACGCTTTGTATTGGGATGGCCCCATTTTCATCATTTTTGGAAGTTATTATTCAGAGTTTATTAATAGGACCGATTCGACTTATAAGTGCGTTTTACCTAACAAAATTTCATTGTATTGTTAAAAGATTAGCAGAGTAGGAATATCGAAGTTATTTATTTTACTAACTTTTGAATATTTTTACATTGGCGTACTATATTTTACAAAATAAGCGAAACATTGTTGTACATTATAAAAGGTAATAAATCTGATGTAAAAAGCTATAGATCAGTTTCAATCATTAACGCACCCGACAACCTCGCTAGTAGCTAAATACGACCGACATCTACTTCTAATAACGGAAAGTCAACATAGATTAGTAAAAAGGTGTATCGACTGTTTCAAATCTTATCATAAAACAACTTTATTGTACCTAACTGCTTTAACAATAGGCAAACAAGTAGATTCCTTTCTAATGCTCAATTCAGTCGATCGCATACAGTTCCATACTAAATTGCAGACTGTGTATCGAGGGAAAACCCCTAATGTCACAAGGTAACAGGCAGTTCGCGTTATAGATTAACCTTCTTTGCCTAACTAACGCCACGTTTTGACCGTTTCTAAATGCTGCAATTTCAATATTAAACTCAGTAGAAGCATTTGGTTTTATTTACCTTTCATCGATTGATTTTTGTAGATGTACAGCTCTAGTCCAACTGTACTAGTACTTAGTCTCCATATACAAATAGAAAAAAGTATTTGAAGAAATTTTTACATAAATAAAGCGTAATTTATTATACATTGAGGAATGTGGGGTCTATAACACGTTCCAATCAAATGTGTCTTAAAGCAAAATGACTAAATAAAGTTATGATGAAGGTTAACCGGTTCCACAAAAAAATGAAGATAAAATCGTATGAATATTAATATATCGTTTATTATGGCAAATGAATAAGTAAAAATAAAATACGAGGTCTGCTCAAAAAGTATCGCGAATTTTGTGTTTTCTTAAAAATTATTTATTTATTCATGAATATTTATTTTATCTCCTTCAAAATAATCTCCACCATAAATTATACATCCGTACCAACGTTTTCTCCAACCCTCGAAACATTTCAAAAAATTACTTTTTGTGATCTTGTTCAGCTCCTCCTTCGATGTCATTATATCCTAAATCGTAGCGTAGCGTCGGCCTTTTTATGGGACTCTTCAGTTTCGGGAAATGAAGAAGTCACAAGGGGACAAATCTAGTGAATACGGTGGCTGCGCCATTATTAGTGTGTTGTTTTCGACCAAAAATTCGCGCATAAGCAAGGATGAGTGAGCAGAGGCGTTATCATGGTGCAAAAGTCGATTTTTGTTCTTCCACAAATCCGGGCATTTCTGGCGGATTGCTTCGCGTCAATTGCTCACAACTTGCAGAAAATATTCCTTATTAATGCACCACGTTACGCAATCGAAGAAAACTATAAGCAAAACCTTTACATTCAGACTAACTTGGCGTGCTTTTTTCGGTTTTGGCTCGGGGGGGCAGCTTTCATTGGGATGATTGAGCTTTGGTTTCCACGTCACGACCATAAACCCATGATTCGTCACTAGAGCAAATTTCGGTCGTCGCTGACACAGTCCAATAGCTCCTTAGCAATTTTAATGCGATGCTCTTTTTGATCGAAATTGAGGAATTCTGGTACGAATTTTCAGCGACCCGTCTCGTGCCCAAATCATTGGTCAAAATCGAATGGCAGGAGCCAATCGATATGTTTAGGTCCTCAGCAACTTCTCTAGCGATGATTCGACGATTGGCCAATACCATTTTCTTCATTTCATCAATGTTTTCGCCTGTTGTTGACGGTGTTCGGGCCTCCGCCACGCTCTTCCCCGTTCGCATCTTCTCGGCCCTCTAAGAATATCTTGTACCATCGATAAACGTATGCCACAGTCAACATTGGAAATGCGTCCGCGCACCTAATTTTGTTTTTCACACAAAATTTGATACAGATTTTTTGATCCATTTCTTGGAATAGGCAAAAATCGAAGACGAGTCAAAATACGTGCAAGCAAAACAGCTGTCAAAAATTAACTGAACATTGAAAATGGTCGAACTTGTCGGTATAAGTGAGACACGTGAGTATCAACATAACGTCACAAAAAATCGAAAATCGTAATCGTAAATATACGTAACCCACGGAAATTCAAAATTCGCGATACTGTTTGAACAGACCTCTTATATACAGCATAAAATCCACTAATTTTACATTTTAGAAATTCGCTTTTAGAAATACACATTTACCTATTAAAATAGTCATATGTTCTTTCTTTCTATCTTCCTTCTATAATACATTTCCTAACTCTTAACCTGCGTATAGGTTCCCTAAACATTTTTTTTCACTTATCTACCTTTTCCTTATTATCTTATCGTCTATTATATTATCATTATTGTATTACTTCTCTAAAATTCTTTTTAATTATATTATAAGCCTCCATTTCACCTGCTTAAAACTTTTCTTCTACTTCTTTACACCTCATATTAACCCACTGTACCGTAGCTGCCCTACACTTCCTAATTATTTCCCACTTTATCGTTTTATATCTTTTTGATTTTCGTTTATGCTACTCTTGTATTTCCTCTTTTTTTTTATTCGTTTGTTACCCAGAGTTTCCTACTTTCGTGTTCTTTAAGACCTTAAGTTCAAGCTGGGAAATTTAGACATGTTTTAATTCAGTCTCTACGTCATTGTTGTTGGTTTTTCCCGCCTCTTTTAGTATTTCGCCTGTCCTACTTATCGCATCATTTTGGTTTTTTTAATTACCACGTTTCCTATCTTCCGCCTCCTTCACAATTTTGGATTTAAGATTGATAACTACTAAGCTGTCATCACTATCTGTATCTGTTCGTGGATAACTCTTACAGTACTTTACTTAATTTTTAATTTGTCTAATAAGAATTTAATTTAACTGATATCTCCCTAAATCATCTGACACCTATAGCCTCCTAACGCAATGATCAAATAAAATTTTCGTAATGACTAAGTTATGTTTAAACCAAAACTATATCCGTCTATCTGCCCTATCATTTCTGTTGCCCAATCCAAAAAAAAACTGTTATTACACCATCTTTACCTTCACCTACTGGGTTGACGTCTCCCAGAACTATTAGGTTTTCTTGTCCTTTCACTAAACATAACACGTATTCTGTATTTCATATACTACTTCTACGTCTTAGTCTGATTTACAGAATCGCACTGATTTTGTAAGATAACGTAAGTATATGGACCTACACTATTACTGTTTTTACTGTTTTTGAATTTAATTAAATCATAACTATCCTATCGCTTTTCTGTAAACAATTTTGTACACTCTGCCCTGCTTTTTTACGCATTGAAGTTCCTACCCCCGAATTACTTTACACCGATTCTGCATGTATTATTCTAAAGTCTCCACTCCAGAAATCTCCTGCTTCTGCCTACTGTATCTTAATTCTAGCCTATTTATCTCAACTTTTGTCTTCTAATTTCGCTACTTGCCTCATGATTCTAACATTCCACGATCCGAAATATTGCACCTTCCCCTATTGAACGTCTTGATGATCCTCCACTGTCTGCCTCGTGATAAGACTATAGACCCTCCCTGATAAATCTTAAGAACCCCTTGCACTGAGCCCAATCTTCTCTTTTCCTTTTTCCTTGTTATCAAGCTATCAAATCTTCTTTTTCGTTAATTTCTTCATTCTCCTTTATTGATCACCCGTTAGCAAAACTACTATACCTTTTTTGATTATACTCATTGGCGGATTTAGGCTTGCTGCCGCCCTAGTCCCCGTTTGATACGCCGTCGGAGTCGTATTGATAAAATGAATTTCATTAATTTTGGTACAATATTTTTATTTTAAAATATTTTTATTTCATGGAAATATAATTTTTTGAATATACCATAAGTCGACTAAATAATTTAGTATAGGCAACTGTTTAACTTCAGGTGGTACAAATTTGTAAAAAAACTGAATGATGCGGTCTTTTGTTGGGTTTTATTTCTATTTTTGTTAGTCGTACTCGCATAAAATGACGAATGACGTTAATTTGGCGCAAGGGAGGTAGCATATCCATGTGTCAACCGTCTGTCGGAAGAAGTAGAAGAAATACTGAACAAGTTAGGACTACTCTTATGGTCTTCAACCTTCTTTTTCAAATTATTATTATTGTTGAAATGTGATAGTCTGTCTTCTCCGACTATGTAAAAGGTGCCGACTTGGGCCTCACGCAAAATGATTTATGACAATTCGGAAAACTAAAAAGTACTTTAGCTTTAGCTTTATGGGGCTTCAAAAAAAATCGGGCTTCTTTGAACCACTTTTGAGAATAACTATGTAGGTACAATTAAATTTAAATTTTAATTTTTTCTGTTAAAACATTAGTAAAATGTACCTAACGGATTAATGCAAATATTTGCGAGATAGGTTAGTAGTACACCTTCTTAGGCATGAAGGTCTACTCAGAGACAGAGGCAGAAACGGAAGTTAGGAGGGATAGAGGTAGACC
>NW_020442436.1:499496-514179 GCF_000699045.2 Agrilus planipennis
TCGTTATCAAGCCAAGTTTTTGCTTCAACTGTATTTTTTCCCTTCAAAAAGCAATATTTTATCAACACGCGAAATTCCTTTTTATCCATTTTTTTCACAATAACAAAAGTTGCTTCACTAAAAATGCTATAATTCACAAACTAATGATCCCACAGCCGTCAAATTTATAGACGCGTCTTTTAAAGGTTAGGACTAACTGAAAATCATATGGATTTAGTTCTGGTGCCGCCATCTATGTGTCAGGCCGGGGACTTTTCAATTGACCCTAGTATAGTACGGCTCTATCTGATCTATGAGTTTAAACTTTTTGGCTAACAGCAAGTGTAACTATTTAGCAACATTATTGCCTGTTGATGTATTGCCGGCTGGCTAAAAATTAGCAACCCCCAGTGATGTGGCTCATAGTTTTTTGTTTTTCTTATTTTGTCCTGAATCGCTATCACAAATCCCTCAGTTTCTGAGAATATATTTCCTTTTTTTAATCACATATTAGAAGCTTATTCTTTATCCATATGTTCCTGCTGTTGTTGGTTCGGGTATTGTCCATTAAGCACTTTTGATTTCCACATTTCAATTTTGAATTCTTCTTTCATAATTTTGCGCTCAGGATTAAAATCTGCATCATTAAGGTATAGTGATGTACCAGAGGTTGAAACGACGCAGATTGAATTATATAATGGACTATCAGCACTTCTTGCTCTAAAATATGACCGCAAATTAATAACTTGTTTGTAATGTTATTAATATTATAATTATATACATACGCAACGTCTGAATGTTTTGACGTATTAAACAAGTGGTTGGTACGTCTAATGTCTCTTTTTTTGCCATCTAATTAACTAATTCGCATTGTGGCAGGCTTGAAATTACTGCAAGGTGTTCGCGTGGGCCGTTTCAACTGCTTCTGCTGCTGTTATGGTCAGCGAAGCAAACAGTAAAATACCTATCAACTGGTCGTTTTATTGTTGTACATTTAAAAATCACATTCAATTTTTTTCGCCAACTAATCGATCCTTATCTACTTTGTTAATTAATGTTTGCCAATGGAATAGATTAACTGCACGTATTATTGCCCGTAGGAGTTAAAGGACATTATTAATAAAATCATGTAGGAAAATGTTTACTATGGAAACAATTAATAAAACTACCCGAACTATAACATCATTAAAAAGTACAATGTAACCATTAATTGCACTTGTTTAAATATAGCTTCTATAGTTGCATACCCACTTTATTGTTATAAGCAACAATATGGTTGAGTGTCTTAAATGGCTTCATTACACACAATTGTTTTTTCTAAATAAATATCTATTCACTTATACTATAGGCCAGGGATGGCGAACCTTTAAGTACCGTCGCGCCATTTTTAAAACGAAAAGTTTAATCAGGTCATAGACGTGCCATTAAATAATTTTGTCTCTGTGATTATTGGGAAAATAATGATAATAAATAATATCAACTCAAAATTCTACAAGAAAATAGGAACATTTTGCAATGTTTAAATTATACGTGTAATTTAAATTAAAGTAAAATTAGTGTGACTTCTGTTTTTGCAGATTAGATGACAAATAACTTATGTTAGGGTTGTAAGATGTTAATTTTAGCAGAATGCATGCTGAACTGGAGTCATCTACCAAACGGTTTGTAACTGCGAGTTTTTGATGTTATTAATCTCTGAAAATGATGACTCGCCGGCATAGGTTGATGAAAACATTATTAAAATATCATATGCCAGCTTTTCCAAAAAATTAAATGTATTTGTTATTGCATTCCATGTTTCCAAAATTTTATTATTAGCATTTTCACTTGTATTACCTGTCAGTCTTTCTGTTTCAATTATTTCTAACTCTTTCCTTGTTCCAACAACTTTTTGAATCATATTGAACTAGACTGGAAATCAATCAGCTGCATTTCAGATTCTTCAATTTATTTTATCAAATGTCACATCAGGGTACATAATAAACTTTAATATTAGTATTTCTGATAATTCTTTGAAGTGAGAAAATCTTGCTGAAAATTCCTTGATTAAAGAATCAACGACAGAAACATTAGTGACGTGCCCAAAATATTGTGTCGCGTGCCACTAATGGCACGCGTGCCATTGGTTCGCCATCCCTGCTATAGGCAATCACAACAACGAAAACGTTTTGCGCAGAAAAGATTTTTGTTATCACGTTTTATTTTAACATTTTTCATAAGGATTAACATACCTGCACACGAAAAATTTAATTTGTTTACTTATAAAAAATTTTCCTCAGTCAGCTCTTTTCTAAATTATCTACGAGACTGCCTATTTTCTTAAAACGATAGTGCAAAATTACTCTTGGTCAAATGTCTGAAACTTTTGAATGTAGATCAAAAGTGTCAAAGGCTGTTGAGTTCCCAAAATTCATATTTTCAAAAAGTAACCCTTTAAATATGGACTTTTCAAGTATTTCGCAATGGTACAAAAAGCAGATGTATATTTTATGTGTATGTAACTGTTAGTATATATGTTACCGGAAATGTATGAAATCTAGGAATTGTATAAAATTTCGAGGCTACTAAAGAAATCTATAAAATATTGTTTTTAAGATTTTTTAATACGCACATATCTTGGGAAATGTATGTGTAAAATTGTGCAAAACTTAATCGGCTTGCACTNTACGATGATTCCAGGTTCTTTATTGTCCACAAATGAACGAAGGTTTCAATATTAAAATGAAACGTATTAAAAATTACATTCCATCAACGATCGGTATGAAATTTATAATACTTAATATTCATGTTTATGATTGTCGGACAATCCGTCGATATCCAAAAATTTCCTAAACGTGCTTAACAATGAAAATAGTTTTGAAAAGATATCATAAACCTAACAATATACTTAGAATAAGAGAAATTTAATTTTATGTACAGAACAGTATGCATTTCCTAGCAATTGTATGAAATTCCAATATTGTAGTACGAAATGGTGGTGATAATTATTACTTCGTGATATGTCCGACTTTAAAAATTATTTTTGCATGAACATTGTGTCAAATTTGAACTATAAGAGAAGAAACGTGTCGACCAAAAGTCCTGAATCGGGAAAGAATGGAGCTTAGCTCGTCTTCGTCTCGCTTTGTCCCAATAAATTACCTTATAAAATCAAAGAAATATTAAGAAAAGTGTAAGAACTATACTCACACATTGTCATTACCATTATAGAGTCGTTAGTGCAAAGATCGGTTATTAGACACGCACCTCTATTTCTTCCTTTCCTGAGTCAATCTTCGCATTTCTCGAAAACTACAATATTTTATATCCTTAAGGATGTTTGGGAGGTACAATCGGAGATAAGAGTACATAAAATTAGAAATTCGTGATTAGTTAGGTTTTACAGCATATCATGAGGTAAATAAATACTATCTATACTAAAAAAAGTATACGGTTTGAGAGAGAATTTGGAATTTGACGAAAAACTTTGAATAAAATAAGAAATAACGAATAATATGGAAAACTTTTAACTGACTTTTGGCAGTGAATATATCTTGATTTCAACTTCGAAACAAAAAATATTTAGTTTCAGTCTCTATTAATAATGAGCGTAAAACTTTTTAATATGTTTAAATAATAATTAAAACTTTAAAATTGCATTTATTTCAGACAATTATAAATATTATCATTATATTATCAAGTAAAAACGAGATTTTCAGCTAATTTTTCATTTTTTCCTCGATAACCATTTAGTGAATTTGAATAACCTTACGCTAAAGTGATTCTCCAGAGTTCAAGTTACTTATTATAAAAGTTTGAAATTTCTGGTAGCTTTTTTTCTGTTAATAAAAATAAATTTAATCTATTCGGTTAACGAATCTCCATAAAATGACGTGTAAAATTACAATTTTTTAAAATTTCAATAACTTTTTAACGGTTTAGTGAATCGATTTGTAATTTTTACAGGGTTTTAGAATTGAATGAGAAACGTTCTTCCAAATTTTTATTTGTCTCGTAGCATTTTGACATACCCCCCAAACATCCTTAACTGTTTTAATACAATAAAGGTCTTCCTCTGCCCCTTCTCTATGACTATGTTTATTTCAAATGTTACTCCGAGCAACCACTGCTGGTAGCTCGAGATGTTCCACATAAGGGGTGCACAATTTTAAAATTAATAGGTATACATATAATTAGTGTTGGAGGAAGACCTGTTGGTTGTGCTGACTAATTAACACATGAGCTCTGCCATGTGTTAAAAATCAACACATAAGGAATTAAGCCAAAGCCGCAGTACAATCTGTGCGTTTGCGGATGGTTAGTTGATCTTGCGCAATCTGGAGGAATAGGAATAAAATAGGATAAAACAAAATAATATTTTTGAAACTATTATAACAATATCAATTACACAAAGCTCATCTTGTGACACGGAGACTATAAATAGGTATGTTTTCAATCTACGGAGAACAGAATTTAAACAGGATAATCTCGGAATTATGATTAATAAGCGAATAAATCGAACGAATTCTGGTTCAAGCCCCCTACACCATTCGTATTTTTTGTAAAAAGCCACAACTTTCCTTGGGTTATTTGTTTGCTCATTTTAAGTTTGAAAGTTCTAGAAACATGTCCCTGTCACTCAACAATCTGACTTTATCAAAATCATCGTTATAAAACCCACTACAACACTACAATAGTTGATTTAAAAAAATGGGCTGAATCATTTTCGAATCTATTTTTTACAGATGAAATAAGTTAATTAAATATATCAAAGAACTATTTTCTAAAAGAAAATCTTTCGGAATCATGAATTCACATGTATGGGCTGCCCCTCGCTCTTCAGATTGATACGTTTCTGAACTTTTCATTGACGCGGAATTTGGGGTTCGTTTAGTTGAAGGTCAGCAACAATTTGAACGCTTTTACTTCCACATTGTCTGAAATTTATCATTACGAAAAGCAGTCAAAACGTTAGTGGCCGCTATTATTATATGATTCGGGTAATTAGGCCGAATGTCCTTTCTTAGGGTTAGAACTTCCAGCCTTTACTACTTTCGCATTATACCGACACTGTTTTTCTTAGAAATTCGGAAAAAAGCCAAATATGACCCATGGTTAATGCATAAGAAACTGGGCACACATTTCGGCGTACGTGCCTAAATTGCCTTTCGGATACTGCCATAAAACATCAATGCGATACTTTTTTCAGTAGGTCTTATATTGATATTATTTATAAAAATGGTTAGATTCAGGATAGGTCGTAAATTTGGGAAAACATGCATCCACGAAGCATTCGAGCTTCTCGATGTAAATCCAAAAAATATAAATTAAATAGTACTCATGTCTCATGTGTCTAATTATAAACTGACGTAAAATTCCGGGTGAGTATTTTTTCGTGTGATTACAACTACCCATCGTACTTATATATTATCTGCCGGGCCTGTACTACTTCAGCTTCTAACGGTCTGTCGGACTTAAAATTCGAACTATTTTCTTCTTGGAAACGTAAGATGGTCCTGTCTGCTACCCGCTTGGAGAGAAAATAATTATATCAATAGTCACAAACAAATACAATATTAAATAATATCTATAGCAGTCGCAAAACAATAGCATTCAACATAAACAGACAATAGCAGACAATGTGGAATTTTTGCGAGAAAACAATTGAGTATTGTATCCGAATTTTCTGCATTCGTTCGGCTTCTTACGATGATTCCAGGTTCTTTATTGTCCACAAATGAACGAAGGTTTCAATATTAAAATGAAACGTATTAAAAATTACATTCCATCAACGATCGGTATACTTATCATGGTGTTAAAACATTGATTGATAGATGAATTCATTTCTACAATTACGAAACCAGCAACAATTTTCACGATAAATTATATATTTTATGAATATCATCTTTTTGTCATCGAACCGATGTCCATTAAGCGATTTTTTCAAATTCGGGAACTACGAAGTCACCGGAGGTTGACGAAGCAGTATCCCGAGGCGATTGCATTATCATTGCATAATCATTTCTATAATCTTTATTTGACATTAAAGACATTGCTACGAATTTCTAGTTGACATTGGAATCATCATGATTACATTGCTGATGATTTGAAGCAATACAAGCAATGTCAAATAATTAAGTGGCAATGTTGGTAATGTGAAGGTTTGATTTTTAAAAATTTCATTTGCGAATCTTGACTTCATATTGTCTACATTGTCAATAAAAATAAGGATTCAAATACATATATTGATAGTAAATAAAAGACAATATATAAGAAAAATTAAAAAAAAGAGTCAAAATGAAAAAAATTAAGACAAGGATTATATAAGAAGATTATAAAATGATATAATGTATTTATTATTTAAGAAAAAATACATATGAGAATAGTTGTTAAAAATCAGAATAGTTGAACAGAATGCAATAATTCAATAATTTTGGAAAATGTATTGAACTATTGCATTCTTTTTACCTTGTCTAGCTTTATTTTATAACATTTCATTCACGTTGCCTATCTTAAATTTATGATATTAGTTTTGTCATTCTGACATTGTTACTACTGAAAAGGGAATTATGTCACACTTTTAATGTAAAAGAAATGTAGGTAATCCTGAACATTGAACTTCAAACTTAGTTCAAATTGAGTTTACATTGATCACATTTCTAAAATCAATGTAGGCAATCTGAAGACCATAGGAAAATTTCGCCTCGGGTACGATATTGTGCTTAAGTTAAAGACTTATGCATAAGATTCGACAAGTGCGCTGGCGGATTATTGCTATGGAGAAGCCAGTCACCATTTGACCAAAAATAGAGTCAATTTCTTTTCACCGCATCATGCAATCATTTCACAGTTTCAACGTAATACGAGGGTGGATTGATAAGTTTCCGGCCTGACCAAGAAAAACAAGGTTTTTAAAAATTTTTTTTTTTTATTTCTCAACATAATCTCCTCCAAGGCTGATACATTTCTCATAGCGGTGTTCCAGTCTATTAATGCCATCTCTATAGACTGATTCGTCAAGCTCCTCAAAATAACCATTTACAGCTTCGATTACTTCTTCATTGTCCGCAAATCTCTTACCGCCAAGCCATTTTTTGAGATTAGGGAACAGAAAATAGTCACTCGGGGCTAGGTCTGGAGAGTAAGGAGGGTGCGGCATCAATTCAAACTTTAGATCGTTGATTTTAGCCGTCGCAACGATTGACGTGTGCGCTGGTGCGTTATCGTGATGAAACAAGATTTTTTTCTTCGCCAGATGAGGTCGTTTAATTTTCACCTCGTGGCTCAAACGTTGCAATAAGTCTGCGTAGTATTGACCAGTGATAGTATTACCCTTTGCAAGGTAATCAATGTATATAATACCTCTTGCATCCCAAAAAACAGTAGCCATAACCTTGTTCGCCGAAAAAATTGTTTTTGCCTTCTTTGGAGTTGGTTCCCCTGGTCCAATCCACTGTTTAGACTGTTCTTTGGTTTCAGGAGTGTAGTGGTGGACCCACGTTTCGTCAACGGTTACGAATCGACGCAAAAATTCGCTTGGATTACGCTTATACAATGACAAATTTGCGGTAGAAATGTTTTTTCGAATCAATTTTTGGTCGACTGTTAGCAAACGCGGCACCCATCTTGCACAGAGCTTTTCCATATGCAAATGTTGGTGCAAAATATGTTGCACACGTTCATATGACATCTTACAGGTCTCAGCTATCTCACGCACTTTCAATCTGCGGTCTCCCAGCACTATTTGATGAATTTTTTCGATCATATCTGGAGTTGTGACCTCAACGGGGCGTCCTGAGCGAGGCCCATCAGAGGTGCTCACACGACCCTTTTTAAACTCGGAAACCCACTGCTTAACGGTTGAATATGACGGGGAGGATGTCCCCAGTGTTGAGTCCATCTCTTTTTTAATTTCCTTCGGCGTTAACCCCTTCAAATAAAAGTATTTGATGACAGCACGATTTTCCTGCTTTTCCATTTTTACGAAAACCACAGAGGCGTCTTGTTCAGCGTGCTGTCAAACCTACACTAGCAAGGAGATCGGGCTGAAACTATAGCTACAAGCTATCCAAGGATGGTACTATAGAATGTCACCTCAAGGTAGGCCTAGTGGCGTCATCTCTTGGTTAGGCCGGAAACTTATCAATCCACCCTCGTATTCCTTATTAATCGTTTGACCTGTCGGTGCGTATTCGTGGTGCACAACGCCTTCAGCATAGACTTGATATAGCTCCAACTTTGACGTGTTTTTTTCAGTCGTGTTTCGAACGAGAGCTTCCACTGTGAATTTTTATCCCTACTTAAGATTGGCAATACACCGCCATCTTAACCAGATTACGACTATTGTCCTTTGTTGTTTTTATTTCTGTAGAACTCGTTGGTTGCCAAAAACGGTTTAATTAAATAACTGATTTCGTCAAGCATTATCATAACATTGAATACGAAAAAACCCTTACCTACTAAAATGATATAATTGGACAAGAATTGCGAATAGCATCAAAAGTCAAATACCTACAAGACAATCAAAGTACATCCTTTTGTAGATATAATTCTTTTTTGACACAAAAATTTAATGTTTGCTCGAGTAAAACTTGGATAATCAGCTTGCAAGCAGTAAACAAGTAGAAGATTAAGCGGCAGGTGCAGAGAGGGTAGAAAATAACAAGAAAAACAATATCGACTCGCGACTCGGATAATCGAATCAAAATCGGTCGTTTAAACTATACGAGATCGAAGTATCGACCGACTGCTAAATACATGGAAAAACAATAGCGTTATAATTTCTTTTGCAGGCGTTTTACGACTTGAATCAGGCCGGTTGCTTTGACCATATCTCTGATTGTATAATTACTTTGGTTCGGATTGGTGTCGAATTGTCACGCCTTTGAAACCTTACGGACGCTGAATGAAAATTGCATTCGGTATTAAATGGTAAACAATAGGCCAAAAGACCCAGACCCCGTGTGCCCTTCTGATCCGCCGACAGTTTTAAAACACTCCGGTTCCCCTGCCTGTCGTCACGTTCTTTGAGTTATGGATTTCACGCTCCGACGCATCCATTTGCATTCGTTTTTGCCTTTTTTATTGTTTTGAAAAATACATATCGTCCTTATCAAACTTGCCAATCACTTATAAAGTCTCAAACAAAAGAAAAATGGAACAAAAAGTATATATGTGTAATGTGCGTCTTGTAACTGTTGCAATATTAGTGAGTAACTGAGAGTATTAAATTGTTGCCTTTCACCAAAACTGTCAATATTTATTTCCCGCTATTTCTTATCATGTTTTAGGTTACTTTGAGTTTTTTGTATTATACATTTTTTTAAACCAAAATATAATACCTATTTCAGTTTTCTATTTTCAATGACTTTTTATAAATATAATTTCTGTTTGTGTCTGGATTTTGGATATTAAATAGGGTAATAAAAGTGACTGTGGAACGTAAGTAAAAATACCCACAATTAAAATGGGCAAATCACGGCTTCGCTTGTTAATAATATTTGAATAATAGCTTGGTTTTGAGAAAGCAACATGGCGACGGAATACATTGAATATTATCGGCAAAATTTAATTTTTGATACAGCGCGGCGCTAGCTCCGCCTTGGTTTCTGAACCTTTATTTTCTGTTGTTGTTTAACAATCTCTTTCAAATTTCTAAATTAACCGTTCGCTAGAAGAAAAGTGACATCTTTTTGTTAAAATATTAAAAATATTCAAGGCATACCGCATGCGGCCCGCAGGCCATGAGTTGGCGTTTCTAGTTTTGTACACGACTTTGTATGGATGTGAAACGTGGACGGTAGCAATAAGTGTTGTAGAAGGGTGCCAAAAAACGGAAAGAAATAGTCGGAAATGAGAAGGTATTACAAAGAGCAGGAAAACAAACGGCGCATTCGAAGCCAATTAAAAATAGGCGAGATAGGTTGGTAGCATACCTTCTCAGACATGAAGGTCTAATTAGAGATCTATTAGAAGCAGAAGCAGGAGTTAACAGGGGCATTACATTAGCTAAAGATGTGGGTTGCTGTATTATTCGAGAAATTCAAAATCGGAAATGTATGTAATCTAGGAATTGTATACAATTCCTAGGAAATGACGCCACCAATGCATATACATCTCCAAGCAGCCTGCCGTATTATTGCTTATATTATGTCATAGGCCACCAAATATTGCTTTTCAATGTTCGATAACTATGCTTCATTATCATTTCCGCGCCCAACATACATACTTATATCAAAATGATTAGCATATTCACCTCTACAACATACTAAAAGTTCATATGCATTGCTGACGTGATTGTTTGGTTAGGTAGACAGATTGGAGTTTATTTAATGTCCCTGCTGGGCTGATATGTTAAAGTATTTTATTCACAGAAAGCTTTAGTTATATAAATTTCCTAATACAATATCTGAATTTCATACAATTCCCAGGAAATGTATACATTTTTCAGGATATGTGTGTATTGAAAAATCTTTGAAACAATATTTTATCCATTTCCTAAATAGTCTCCGAATTGTATACATTTCCTAGGAATTATATACAATTCCTAGATTTCATACATTTCTAGTAACAAATAAGTACAAAGAAGTAAAGGTGGACGTTCAGCCAATCTTCAGGCTGAAGGCGATTTAAAATTGAAAATCATTTTATATATTACAATTTCTGTATCAATACATCATGACCATTATTGATATTTCCGTAGTTAATTTGCTAACTAAATTTTAGGATCATAGTTCATAATTACTTACGTTTCTTATTGTATTATTAAAATATTAAAAATTATACGACCTCATTTTATGTTTGCAACGAAATTGTGATCTGACTGATATGAATGTGAATTTTTAAATAAAAAGATTGAAAACAGTTGTAAATTCTATTTTATTCTCAACTTACCACCACCTTGTGGTTTCTTCCGAAACTTATAACTTCTGATATTACACCACAAGAGGTGGTGTTAAGTTGAGAATGAAGTGGAAATTACAAGTGTTTCTAATTTCTTAATACTATGAGTTTGCATCAAGCGCTTAATAAGAGTAGATTCAATTAACAAAATTTAAGAATAAAGAAACATTTATGGTGCTCATTATAAAATAAGCACCGGATGATTTCAAACCTGAAAATCTCGCAAAACAGAGATCAAATCAAGAAAAATCATTTATGTACCTATCTAGTTCTAAAATAACAAAGGCATTAATAATTAATTTAATTGTCGCTGCGAGTGGCTTTATAGTCGTATTAGCGCTGTAATAGCAACAATGGACAACGAGCACGTACTTAAAATACATACACACAAATCTTATTGTTTCGTGGACGCAATAAACCATAATGACTTATTAACATTAACGACAATTTAATACAAAGCAGGGGTGGCGACACAAGTCCTACCTACTACTGCAGGTAGGCAGATTTCAATCACATACAAACTGGACCAACTTATTAGAAGGGTTGAAAATGTTAAAATCGAATAGCTAAAATTATAAAAAGAAATTATATGTGTCAGTCAAAAACTAGTAACCGTTAGTAATGTGGTATAGCTGGTTTAAAATCTTATGAGCTGTTACTTGCTCGCGAGGCAGTTATTTCAGAAATATAAAAATTAGAAACCAATGACTGTTGAAGTTTTGTCATTGAACTACCTCTGTCTGTGCTCTGTCACTGTCAATGAAGAAACAAAAAAATATATTGAAGCGAAGATTAATTTACATTAAACGTAACAAAAACTAAATGTACCTATAATGAAAAAATTAAATATAGTAACATATTACGTAAATACTCACGCTAAGGTACTTAATTCCATATTTTGAATATCTTTATTAATTTATTTAACAAATTATTATAGATTTTAGCAATTTTTGGTTTCTTTTGTTTCCTCTTCGACTTTTTTTTGACTTACAATTAGTGACAATTGTTTTACTCAAAATATGCTTTAGATTATTATTTATTAAGTATAATTATCATTAAAAAATTCAATATTTTGAAGACGAAATTTTAAAATGAAAAGTGAAAAACCTTCAGTTCAATACCTAACGAGCATTTTAATGATTTCATGCAGTAAGAGAAGAAATATCCACCACATTTTGTTACATCACTTATCACTTCGTATTGCATACTTCATCTCATCATCATCATCATCATCATCATCATCAAAATCATTATCATCATCGTCATCGTCACCGTCATCGTCATCATCATTGTTAAGTTTAAAGTAATTTTTGTGAATATCTCTTTTGAAAATCCGATTTTCTGGAATTAGCTGCTTAATAAAACTTTTAATTAAAGGATGGAACTGTTCCTTGAGTATACCTTTGATTTTCAGGATGTTGTCGTCTAACTAAAACTTTTAAATAATAATCTCCAATTTTTTAATATGTTGGACGTGTTAAAATGTCAAAATATTCTGCAGAGGGTCGTAGACAGAATCAGTTAATACTCGTCTGTGCCCGTTGAAGGAATTACCTATTAGATTAAGATATGGAAATTTTGGGTGTTTTATTCCCACCAGCTACTAATGCCGGTGATCGGGCAGTTCCTCTAGTTTACGCCGGAGGATAGGGCGGAAGGCGCTGTACAGACTCCTTGTGGAAATGTGGAAATGGGTAGGTGGTGGTTGGGATGAAAAAGCTGAAACGAATGAAATGAAGACAGAAGAGAAGTAATAGATTATCTGTGGAATATTATTGCAGCCCCAGTATTTGTTTACAGACGAATCCGAAATTGAACCAGTGTTCTCCTGAATAGTAAGCAATTGTTTAAACTTCCAGGTCCAAGTCATGTTGCTCGGTACGATATGGAAGAACTCCATGGTTAAAATATAAACGCGATGCACTACCGATAAACGTACCATCCGTCTAAATTTGGGCAGGTTATTCTAATTTAAAGAAAACAAGAAAACAAAATAAAATTGCTACATTGCTGGCTTTCCGAATACCAAACAAAATCCCACTTGAACTCTCAATATTAGGCACATTTTTCAGGCAATTTGAAATAAGAAATTAACTATATAGCTAACTATAATATAAATTCTAAGAGGTGCATAACATTAAAAAAATAAAAGAAATCCGCCCTCCAAAAAGTAAATAAATTATACCTTCCGAAGATGTTATTCATAAAGGTCTAATGTAAAACTATAGAAAATACGTGTATGTGACAGATAGGTAGATATGACACAGTTAATACGGATTCAATTTTTACTATTTGAAATATGGCTACGGAATTCAGTAGCTGAAAATATTAAAAATAATTCGATCAGTACACTGATGTTAACAACTGTAATAAGTGCCTTGTAGTGTTTTGTACATCAAACTGAAAAAAAACAGTCAGAAATATCAGTATCAATATTAAAAAACCATAATGGCCGACGTCAGTGACAATGCGACAACAATTGAAAAAGAATGATGGCCGACAACAGCAACAATTAGAAAAGAATGATGGCCGACATCAATGACAATGTGACAACAATTGAAAAAGAATGATGGCCGACAACAGCAACAATTAGAAAAGAATGATGGCCGACACTACGTCATAGTGTTGTTCACAAGCTCACAGTGACTGATAGAGGGGAAGAACTAGTCCAATATAATGAAATTTAAAGCTTTCGAGGTGTGTTACGCTTTTCTCGAAAGATTCTGACATTTCGGTTAGTTTAGAACAGTTCTCAGAGAATATGATATTTTTGGCTAGACGTGGCTGAAAAAATATCGTCCACTCACGTTTATTCAATTTATGCATTTTCGCTCGTGTGATTTAAAAGAACTGACAAAGAATTGCGTAATTTTGGTTTGGTGAATGGTTTGCTTTACATGGATACAGTTGCGGATGGAGGTGGGTGAATGTCAGGGTGCTCATTGTAATACAGGCACAGGTTAGGTTCGATTTTCGACAGTTGGAGTACTTTTACATACTTGTAGTTGAATTGAATGCAATGAATTAAAGAAATTATTCGCAACTTTTATACTAAATGTAGTTCCAACTTTTTGTTTATAGCGTATTCGATAAATCGGTAAATGCAAACATGAATTCAGGTGCTATTAACATTGACAGAAATTGGGTGGTGTTCAGATGCGACAGAATTATTAAATATTTATATTTAAACTGTTACATAATAGACCCCATTGAATTACCCACCGATACCGCTTAGTTTATGGCTTACTAAAATGCCCCATTATTATACTCGACAGTTGGTGACCTGTTACTAATTCCCTTATTAAGTTCTACATGGGTGGCTTTTTTGCATTCAATTATTAAAGTGTTTTTTTTTTCTGTTTTACTGTCCATTCATAAAATATATATGAAAAACATCACATCATTTTTGTTACCGCAAATGCCTAACTTTCGCTGTAATATAGTGACGCCATATAATATGGCATACAGCATTTTAAAATTATCCGGATATTACAAAAATAAATTTTTAATCATTTAATATATAGGGAAGATCATAAGTTATTAGAACAAATGAAGTACAGTGGCGCATTCGCTGACCCCTGACTAATTATTTTGTATTCAATTCTTTGTATATAGGGTTGTTCGGAAAGTCATTTCGTTTTTTCCCGACAGAGGATTTAATTGTATTCTTTTGGACCCAACTTCACATTTAAGCCGTATAATTTTTATATGCTTTGAGAGCTCATATAGCAAGGCTTGTGTGTGAAAAATTACAATTAATTCTACGCAGTAGTTTTTGGTTGGTGCCCTTTTAAATATGGAGAGCGATAAGCAGCATTTTCGA
>NW_020442436.1:515126-516433 GCF_000699045.2 Agrilus planipennis
GGATAAATTTGACTGTCTTTCATTTCCACAAAAAAAAAAACGAAATGACTTTCCGAACAACCCTATAGATACAAATTAAGTCACTCAAGAATTTTGAAAGTCTTTAAAACATAATAAAGCAGTTTTTAAGGATTTAGGTACTAGTATCTATATCAAATCAAAAACCGAAGCCAACATCAACGTGATAGGCACGTTAGCTTAATCGAATAAAATAATTTGAAATGGTCTGTATTCTGTCGAAACTGCCAGACGCGGATCGCGATTTCGAACTTTTTGGATCTCATCAGCGCGTCGATAAATAAATCTTTTTTAAACCTTCGGTTTCGTTTTTTAATGAGAGGCATGCCGATATAGGGATTTCCCTTTAGATTTCTCATGAAAATCCCAAAAAATGGTGATACTAAAATGAGGGTTGCCTTGTGGGTTTTTCATATAGGTCTTAAGGGGCAAACCTAGCACATGTATAAACTTACAATTAAATGTACCTTATGGGAACTCGATGGGGTAAGTCCGTTTGAAAACACTCTCTCTATAAAATGATTAAACTTATGAAAAAGGATAATAACCCCCTTGTCCAAATATGTCGTCGTTTCAATGAAATCTTTTACATTTGCAACGACCCAACAAGTGTACTTTCTGATATTGTTATTATAGGACAACTGAAACTGGACGTATCATGTTGAACAACAGTAAAACGATTGCAGTTTAAATTATTATTGACTACAAAAGACCCCAATAACACAATCTTACTTTAGAGCAAACAAATTTTACAAATAAGTGATATTCCTCCAAATGGAGATATAAATTGCATTGAAATTTGTGGAAAACAGTTACAAAAAAGAAAATCAATAAAAAAAAACAATGAAAATATCGCTGCCTGTAAAATCGTAGGCGTTGATATAAAAATGATTTATCTTAATGTTAGCGACGAAAGTAAAAAAATAAAATCTGTTATACCTTTGTTACATACATATGTAAAAGTGAGCAGTTTCTCATTCAATTTTGTATTGTTTTCATTAATAATAAAGTTCATTGTTCCAAAAATTTTTAATGGAGTAGCAGAAATTTTTTCTCCCGGGGGCATTTGCAACATTCCTGATAATGCGCAAATGCGGCAAGGCGTTATACGCCCCTTCCTTGCCCCAGGGGCAACCTCATGGCTACCACTGAGGGAGCCTACCTGCACCCCCCGTCAGAGTTATAGTCGGGTTAAGGCCACAGTTTTGTTAGTAATTCTTTGTTTCTTACCAGTGTTCGGAACCGTACGATAATTATCGTACACATACGATAATTTCATGTCTACGTAC
>NW_020442436.1:517288-520173 GCF_000699045.2 Agrilus planipennis
TTTTTTCTTGCCAAAAATAATTAGTACTCGCATTTAAAAATTTTTTTTTGATAAAAAACTAATCTATTTATTCATAAGAAAAAATATCTATTTATATACAACACTAACTTGTACTTCAATAACAAACAATTGAGCAAACAAATTCAATGGGAGCCATGGCTTTGCATGGTTATTCAAGTAGAAAATTTAAACGTTACTAAACAACGTAACTTCTAGTTAGAATAAAAAAAAAGAATAATAACATACATTTGAGCAAACAAATTCAATGGGAGTGTTGGCTTTGCAGGATTTTAGAAAGTTTGGATAAATTTGACTCATAACTTGTTGTTTTAAGTTTCAAACACGACTCTAAATTTTCATTTGCTAGTTTGCTTCTTACTTTACTTTTAATTATATTCATGCAAGGGCTTGCTCGCACAAATATGTCGATCCGAAGATAGTCAGCACTCCACATGGCAACTTCTTCACCTCACTGTAACAATCTGGAAGACTATTGGGATGCGGTGAAAAGCGAGTACAAGTGGCTGAGAGATAGAATCAGTGCCTAATCCTCGTTAATCAATTCAGAACGATTTTTAAATGTTTCTTGTTTTTGATAAAATAAATAATATTTTCGTATGGAACTAAAAAGCATCAACTTCACATCCAAAGAGCCGCATGTGGCTCGCGAGCCGCAGGTTGCCGACTCCTACCCTAGGGAGAACCTTATGGGGCCCACAAGAGGTAGTGTGGCTACCCACTTAAGGTAAGCTGCACCCTCCTCAAAATGGTAGTCGGGTACCACTCTTGGGCCTCGGTCGCTTCCAGTGTTTCTAGTCAGTAATTGAATAGATTCTTCTTCGTACGTCAAAAACAAATTTAGGAACAATTAGGAAGAAATATTGTAAATTCTACAGTAGTATATACCTAGACAATAAGGTGTTATCGAGCAGGTAGTAGGTTTACTAACAATAAGTATTATCTACGAACTTACGTAACAGAATTAAGCAAACGCATTTTGGAATGATGAAAAATAATTTTCGAAAGCAACTGTTAAGTGAGTCATTTGTGTATTCAAGTCCAGTTTTAATAGCATAATGGTGATCCGCTTCAAGAAACATGAAACGCATACAGAGTACAAACACAAAGAGCCATAAAATAGAATTATTAAGCTGTTGGTAAATCAAATACGAAAAACATCAGCTATATATCAACTAGTACTATTGTTATCACTAGGCAAATTAGCTGTTTGTTCTACAGTTCCAATATCTATAAAGTCCAATGGTGTATGAATTCGATACAATCTGCGATAACGTTTTTACTCCCTTTTTGTTGAAAATTTTCACATTTTAATGCCATAGATAATGACATGGGTACAGGATAACTTTCGCGATTGTATTTTTCAAAATTTGATAAACGTTGCTATTAATAGTGTTGCAACATTGTTGCTTAAGTACTTTCAAAATTAATTGCTAATAATTCAAACGGTTTAGCAATGTGTAACGTCAACAAGGATGTATTTATGTCCTGCACGAAATTTAAATTAGTTAGAATCCAATTTTGAATTCAATTAGTTAGTTGTCGACGCGTGCATGTGAAAGAAAAAGAGAGAAAGAAAAAGAGAGAGAGAGAGCGAGAGAGGAAGAGAATATGTTTGAAACGCCAAACTTGTACTATACGGACCACGGATGCATGGCAAATCCGATACAGTTAGATGATGTCCACCGTGTGTTGGTTAAACAAGCCCTAACACTACCACCGCATCTTTGCAAACATGTCTACACGCGTATAAACACCAAATAATTTATGATTAAACCCACGGAGATTTATTCTTGGATATCCAATTTAATTTGACTAAAAAGGAAAAGAGATTACATCCACCCAAGCTTAAACAAAGCTTTCTTATTAACGGAAATAGATTTCTTGCCTGCGCGCACTTACAGTCACGGGCAGTTTCGTCGATCGATAAGATGGATCTCGAGGTATCAGTTACCTGTGCACTTATCATCAGATATGTGATTTATTTGAAATAGTTGCATTTAAAATGTAAATGCAAAGTAAAAATATCTATTTTTATGTTGCATTTAAATACTTTTTGAGACAAGCATTTTGTCTTTTATTGAAAATATTTTTCCAATTGTAAAATGCGGAATACATTTTTGCTAGTATCACCGATCAAACATTATATAAAATGAATGAATGAATGAATGAATCCATGAATGCTTCTAATTATTTAACTAAAGAGAGTCCAAAACATTCTAAACTTCTTGGAAATGAATAATCTAAAAAATTGGATCGATATTGTTTTTCGGGTTCAATGTCATGGTCCGTGGAATTTTGAAGATCAAAATTAATATCAGCACCTGCCAAACCACCACTTATCGTATCTTTAAAAGAAACTACGAAACTCTATTAATTACAACAAAACAGTCCGCAAAACAAAATCGAATTGATATACGCCAGCTATGTAAAATTAAAACTACAAGATATTGTGATGTGCTAATAAATGGGTATCCAAAATTCTAAGAAAACGATTCGAAAAACTTTATTTATTAGATGAACCCAAAACTAAAGAAACTTCGGATTCCATTTCTTTCTCTTATTACAATGTGTAAAAGATCGGAAACAAAATGGGGTTGTAAATATTATGATATAAAATGATTGATGTTAATTTTAATTCACTAAAATTATTTGCAACCCTATTTTGGCTGATCTTTCATGCTAAGCAAACTAATTTGTCATCAGTGTCTTTTTTTCGATTAAAACGGGTGACAAAGGCAAATAAGGAAGCATATAGAAAAATTATGTATTTGTTGCTGAACTGAAGAAACTATAACATAAAGTTAGAAAAACTATATCTCAATCACTTTTAACAGAAAAATATGAATCATACTCAATCTTCGCAG
>NW_020442436.1:520187-531367 GCF_000699045.2 Agrilus planipennis
AACAGAAGAATATTATTCATACTTAATCCTTGCAGCTGGTAATATTTCGTGCAAACACCACTATTAGTCTAGAAGAACTCCAACAATTAAAAAATGAGCAAATGCCTGCAAGGTTTTCTTAAAAAATATTTTATACTTAAGTAAATGTAGAAAATTAAATAGGTAGATACTACAAAAAAGTATTTAATTGAAAAAAGTATTTTGAAAATAAGTATTTTGCATTTAGCGTTTAAAATACAAAAAGGAAATCTATTTTATATTTTATATTTGAAATAACAAATTAAAAAAGTATTTGCATTTTGTATTTACATACTTCTAAAAAAACATTTTGCACATTTCTACTTATCATTAGGAATAAGATAATACATTACAATAGCAAAGAAAATTGGGTTAATACCCTATGGAGTAGCAGCAGTTATACACAATGTATACAACTATGCAGTGATCAACAATCGCGTTTTTATTTCGTCTTTTAGTATCTCTGTTATTTACATATATGACATCATATATCATCATATAACGTCATTTTTAGGGGTCATTTTAATATTACGTAAGCACCAAATGGGGGTATGGGAGTCTACACTTTGCTTATTTTTGATGACATGAGGAACGGAGAGGTCTCGATGGTGATTACGTAAGTCATGTTTGTGATCAAAAGGCAAATGAGAGCGACATTTTGTCACCAATGCGCTCACGGGAATTCACATGTGTGAACGGGGTGACAGTTCCGTCACGGGCATATCGCCGGGCCCTACGGACAAAAACCCACCCTTAACCAGTTATGAACAATATACTTGACCTAAGTGACTAGTCCCAGTCGCTGTCGAGACATCGAGATACAGTCTACGTTCACGTTGTCAACGCAGCACTACCACTGAAGATGTCAGCCGCAGTAGCTGACGAAACGTCTGGACGGAATGGTTCACTTAGACCACGGCCCTATAGCCCGAATCTGCATTCTACTATGGATTCCGGCCGTGAAAGCCTTTGTTCCTATACTAAGTGACTTTTACCACGGTGACTGTTTCGTATGGTCAAGTCTACTGTTCATTATTGAAGTACGCGCACTTGGATAAGTGATGGTTGGGTGACTTGTTGTCTATGGGGTCCGTCCATACGTGCAAATTCACCTGTCCATTTCACTCTCCTTTCGACTATCTTTGAAAGTACACTTGTCTCTGCTATACTTACTTAAAAATGGCGTCAACGTTAAATTCCAAACAAGTCGTGAGTTACATGAAGATGACGTAACAATGGCATACTGATAGACGAAATAGAATTGTTATTGTCAATCATTACATCGTGTAGAAAAAAACATTGTGTAAAACTATACCCATTTACCAATCTATCACTTTAGAAAATTCTCCCCTGCATGCTAATATTTTATTTTTTATTTTTTAAATATTTTTATGGCGCTTTACTCCTAGGAAAATGTGAGATCTCAGTGAAATGAGGTATTCCCTATAATATGAAAATAGCCCACACTTTTATGGGCATGATCCATACTACAATTAAGATTCAGTCTAATATGGTCGTGGTTGAAATACAATTTTCCAGTTGTTTTTTCATCTCCGCTAAATAATAATATCTAATGTGTGCAAACCATACACAATTAACACAATTTAAAATAAATATATAACTACCTATTACCTACGTTAACAGTTTACTTTTTTTTTAACAATAGTTGTTTAATAACATTGAAGCTTTTACACTTCGTATTTTCAAAATAGAAGCAACTTGAAAAGCTATTATCTGAAAGTAATATATCTTGAGGTAACTAAAAATTAATATTTCAAAATCATCATCATCATAGGGTCGTCAGTTCTAAGACTGGTTGGACACCTACCTCCACTCTTTCCTATCCATTTCAAAATAAAAAGTATTGTTTAAAATAGGATTTAGAAATAAGTAGTCATTTGTATACTCCTTTACATATTTTGTATTTGTGCTTTAAGGATGTTTGGGAGGTATGTCAAAATGCTACGAGATAAATAAAAATTTGGAAGAACGTTCCTCATTCAATTCTAAAATATCTGTAAAAATTACAAATCGATTCACTAAACCGTTAAAAAGTTATTCAAATATTAAAAAATTGTAATTTTACACGTCATTTTATGGAGATTCGTTTACCAAACAGATTAAATTTATTTTTATTAACAGAAACAAAGCTACCAGAAATTTTCAAATTTTCTCTCAAACCGTATACTTTCTTTTAGTATAGATAGTATTTATTTACCTTATTATATGCTGCAAAACCTAATTAATCACGAATTTCTAATTTTATGTATTCTTGTCTCCGATTGTACCTCCCAAACATCCTTAAATGGAAATATTTTTCAAATAAATCATACTTCTGGTAGACACCTACGTAAATGGATAATAATAATATCGGTTGTTAAAAATAATAGATTTGTTTTCCATTCTCCGCCCCCTTTCGAGCTGTAGATACGAATATTTGAAGTAATCAAAGCTAAAAATGGACAATAAGCTCTTTATTAAGGAACAACTACTGTCAATTTAGTATGAAACGTTGACAGTAGGTTCTACGTAATAAAGAGCTTTTTGCTTTTATTATTTAAAGCAATTAGGTATTAGATACATATTTTGATAAATTCGGATATTTAATGGTAACGGTTAATAATTCGTTTCACTTATCGTTAGTTTTTCTTCATTAAGTTTAAATTTTCAGACCCAATTTGACATTTTTCATCATCCATATTACGCCTCATAAAATGAGATTTATCACCGACATTTACAAAAACACGTCGACAGAAAATAAATTGCGCTTTTTCAAACGAGCGATCGGTTCTACTAGTATTTCACTCCCAATTATATAAAGTGTCTCCTTTGACTACAGTTTTTTATGATGACCTATGCATATTATGTGCTTACCTAATACCTATTGTTATGTATACCTAATAATGATCTAAATCATCGCAACTAGTTTTAGCTAAAAGGTGAGCTACTGCTACTAGTTTTAACTAAGGATTTATCTGATGCTGGCGGGATGGATATACGTTGCTCACCCATTGAAGTGCATCTTCCGTTCCTTAGCAGTGTGCAACCACTATCACTACGAATCCAACCTGAAACGGCCGACCAGGCAGAATCCTCCACCAGGATCCTCAGGCCACCTGAAGTATCCATCATTATTACTGGTTGAAAGTTAGAGGGACAAATTCCCCCTCCAGACAAAATGCTTGGATTACTTCAGTGGTACACTATCTCGGGTTGATGGGATCTCCTTCTTCCCCTAGTTCTTGGCACTCATGTCGCCCAGGCTACGCCAACCCCTTTTGATGAGTCTAATAATAAGTGTAATGATTTTCGTGAACCTCTATACCTCTAACTACAAATCTTTAATGCTAAGGCTCCGTCATTTTCTCACATTTAGTGATATCGATTGCTGGTGACTTTAGTTTTAGTGGTGAATATTGTGTGGTCTGCCCACGGAAAATACTTCCGATTCTAGGTTTCGATACCCTACACCTCAAGTGGCTCCATACGCTACACACCTGGCGATTAACGTGCATGTTCACCTCGAGTAAAATGAATTTCGAAAATGCAGAAATTAGGCGCTTTCCGGACGTTAAGTTGATGCCAAGGTCAAAAAATTAGGATCTCATGAACTCTGCCAAAAATGAAATCTAAATCAGGGCATCCTAAACTGATCATAACCTAACATCTTCTACGGGTTTCAAGAAACCGAATCATTGGTAAATGACGGCAACTAATGTTCCCGATAAAAAGGTAACATTATAAGAACCGCTTCGGCTGATTGGAACGGATCTAAACTATATTTAAAACATTTTAATAACATTGTGTAATTAAATGTAATTAATAGTAGTAAGGTATTAATGGACGAGATATGGAAAATGTTATTAAATGTAATTAATAGTAGTAAGGATTTAAAACATTTTAATAACATTGTGTAATTAAATGTAATTAATAGTAGTAAGGTATTAATGGACGAGATATGGAATTTTTGTAAGTATTTTGTATTTATTTTAAATAACATGCTACAATACTGATTTTTGTTGTTTTTGCTGCCTAAGGGGTATATAACCCATCTATTAAATTTATTACTTATCTGTGAATATATTTTACGTTAACTCCATTCCGGATACCTATTATATAGCTACTGACATTGAAAACTGATTTTTTTAAAGGCAGCCTATTTTTGGTGTTATTACTTGATCTTTTTTATAATATGAAAATATTTATTTTGATGCAGTTCTTCCCTACATACCTGGTTTAATTTTGAACTAATTCTGGATTTATTAATGTGGCTTAGCTAATGATGTTAATTTTGCGACTGGGGCCGAATATAATCGGTACACCACCTTCGTCGTTATTCATAGACATGAGATACATAAATTCAAAGTGTACTGCAGCATCCAGAATCCGACGATGGACGAGTAAAAAGGGAATTTCGTGGAGGCATGATATAAACGAGTATGTTTAGTACTTGAGGACGATTCAGATGCATGAAAGAGGCAAGATCATCGTCGAGAAGGAGGCACGTGGT
Organism: Agrilus planipennis; assembly: GCF_000699045.2. Classification (NCBI taxonomy): domain Eukaryota; kingdom Metazoa; phylum Arthropoda; class Insecta; order Coleoptera; family Buprestidae; genus Agrilus; species Agrilus planipennis. Next base: position 524,716 of record NW_020442436.1, read on the forward strand.
GTGTCGTATACGAGAAGCATGTTTCAAAGACGCGCTAAACGCATCATTTCACGCGTTAATGATCTAGACTTACTGTCTCGGCAAAGCGGTAGTCATTTGTATAACGATTTTCCTTTTTCTTTGAACCACATTTACATACACGAACCATTTCATTTGAATCATAACAATGCGAGAGGTTGAGAAGAAAATGGGTTTGCGGTATCCTTTAAATAGACCACGTCACAAAAGACATATTTTCAGAATTGTTTCACAATTCAAACGAAATTTCCAAACGCGTTCAGTTTTCTTAAAAAAAGAAGTGAGCATAAATAAGATCAGAAGAAACTGTTTGCTAGTTTGACCTTCGCCTTTGGCTTTTCATAGGAGATATGTTTTGTCATATAGAAAAGCTAACAAGAAGCAAATTTTATAAGCACAGATAGAGTAATGAACGCAAAATATTGTTATCATTCCCTTCGGTCAGGTGGATTCAGGAAGCGCCGGCTGTTATCCCAAGATATTTTATTTTATGCTTTTATGTAGTTCTTCCAGTCGCGTCCTATTGAAGTTCTCCTATTTGATTTTGTATTGCATTAAAATTTTGCTTTGCTTTTCTGTATAAAGGCAATTTTGAAGGAGTTTTAAAAATTATTCGTTATAAGTTTCGGCAGTTACCTGCATGGGTATCTAATATAAATGCCAAAAATTTGTACCTTCACTTCGTGAAGACTAGACTGTTGTTAGAAATGTAATCGTGATTCAATTTAAAATCATAGCAGCTTCCCATGCCTAAATAAGGCTTTTTGGGATATATACCTACCTATTAATTATTTATTTATTTATTTTCTCGAAGTTGGTCGTAAAAATTTCACCTTGTGGGTACTGAGCTGTATGCCTGACTTTGGCCGAATTAACCAGCCAACATTCAGCCAGATTTTGGCGAATAAGGTACAAAAAAAAGGTATCTACCTATTTTGTTGTATATGGGCTATTAATAATAAAAAAATGAATATGCAATAATCGAATAATAATACATAATATGTAGGTACGCATTACACAACCACTCACCTCGACTGTACCTATAATACAGTAGATATGTAAAATTAGGTGTATTGCAATTCCTTGTTGCTTTTATTCCGATTTCCAATATAATGATTACCTACTAAATTACGGGGGAGTATTTTCCCAAAATTTTTTATTATGTCTTCTATCTTATTGATTTGATATACGTTGATAACAATACAAGAATTAAAAAACAATAAACTTCATTATGGCGACTAGTATTACTAAATATCACAGAGAAAGTTAATTCGCAAATCGTAGTAATTAACAAAAAGTTATTACGTACTTACATTAATGAATAAACTTACTTACTATATTGTTTAAAGTGCTGCAAGAAGTCCAAATTACCTGGGTGCTTCTTGAACACCACTTTCACGACTCAGCAAAGAAATATTTTCTATATGGGTTTTAATGCTTTAGCACCCTTTACTGTGCATTTTCCTTTGTTTTCCTCAATATTGTATACTTGGTCCTAGAGCGGGCCAACGCTGAATTACCAATGCCCGGTTACCCATTCTTATTGTACCACGCTTGGGCCTTTCGTCAAGCTTGGCATTTCCTGCATGGGAAGAAACGATAAATTCTGGACCCATTTGTAGGGTGTGATAGCATATATATATATATATATACTCGAATTTAAAGATGGGCCGAGTGCTCTCGGTACTTGTGGGATCTGCTACCTGGTAGATCCAGGTCCTTCCTTTTTTAGGATTCGCCCGGAAGCTTCGCAGAACCGGGCAATTCTATCAGAAAAAAAAAATAAAAAAAAACAGCAGCAATAATAATTCAATAGATATGTATAACAAAAAACTTATCTAATGAAAATTGATAACTAAGATTGTACGTATTGGATAGATCCTTTTTGCCTTAATTTCTATTATTTATTGATTATTAGAGACACTATTTCGATATAGTTCTTATGTTTACTTTTTCTCATGAATAATAATACATCAGTGTGGCGAAATAACTCTTTTTGTTTTTTCTGTGTGTAAATATTTTTTCTAATTTTATTTCATTTCAATTAATATTTCATTTCAAGTAATATTTCCTTTCAGTCTAAACTCTATTGTTCTTTCAATCACTTTTACCTGGAAATCCAACTTCAACCATACCTGCATGCACTCCCATACTAATATCTGGTTTTACCCTTAATTGCTTTCTCTTGAATTCTGTACTATCTAATTCTGTGTATTCCTAGAAACTAGTGTCTTCACCCTCTCTCTCACTACTTTTCCTTCTAGAACATTCTATCAAAATTACTAACAACCCTATCCTATAAATACTCTAAAATTTCTTATCTCAAGACAGTCTCTCGTCTACCGCTACTACCACCTTTCGTAAGTGCTTTTATTCTATTGCTATTCGCTACATTGTTTTCATTTTTGTTGTCTTTGTTATTGTTATTGTTATTGTTGTATTATCTCGTTCTTTCTGTTACTTACTTTGTTCTCGTTTGTTTGTGCCTTTTTGTTACTTGTGTTTTCGTTGTTATTGTTATAAATTGTTATTTGTTATTATTAGTGTTTTTTTGGTATTTAAATAATATCCACCAAAAGACACTAAAATCAGTATGACTGAATTGTTTCAATTTGTGTCGCTTGTTGGGATATCAAATTTTGATTAACGATAACTTATTAGTATGAATTCGTGCCCTTTCAGACATTTAGGATTTAGAAACATAGACTCGTTTCAACTCAACATTCTCGTTGAAAATCCGCCAAGCAAGATTAAAATTTTATTGGTTTAGTGTTTTCTTGACTTTTTAATCTGGGGGTGAGAGTGGTATTTAATCGAAGCCCGCCAGAAAGAAAACATGGACCATTAACTGTAATCGTAAATATCCGGTTCACCTCTACTCGAAATCCAAATACAGTCGAACCTGGATAAGTGAGAGCTCAAGGGACCGCGATCTGTTTCTCTCTTATAGAGGTTTCTCACTAATCCGAGTTTCTAGCTTACAGAGTTACAGGAGGAATTTGTCTCATTTATAGAGGTCTAAAAAAATACTGTTCGATAATACAAACATTGAGTTTTCGTTATTTATGAGGAAGTACAGGACCTTTCTTCGCAACTGCTTTTATGAACTGACTGTAATAAGATTGATAAACAAGTCGGTACGCACATTTGACTATAATAAAATAATAAAGACTTACTCGGTCATTCGCAGATTTGGTCATTCGAATGAAATAAGAGTCTCTTGAAATTTAAGAACGAGTCAAAATAGCAAAAGTAAACTGTCGCTTATAGAGGTATAGACAACTAGCAATCTCACTTAAAGAGGTTTACGCATGAAAAATCACTGTCACTTATACAGGTTTTATGTTTCTCACTTATAGAGGCTTTAGAAGGGCAAAATGACGGGACCTGGCAAATACTCTCATTAATAGAGTTTCCTCGCTTACGCAGTTCTCACTTATCCAGGGTCGATTGTATTCGAAATGTTCAGTTTGCTTTACCAGATTTTAACACCATTTTCTTTTAAAGTCATGACAAGCTCGCACGTATGACAGAATTTTATCATTTATGACAATTATTGTGTTGGTAAATAGAAAAGTCTGTGCTTACAAAAATTATTAAAAAACGTAAATAACAGATAACAAACAAGACCAATACTAGGACCGAGACAATATCAGCAAGACCAATACCAAGACTAGAAGTATTAGAGCAAGATCAAGACGAAGACCGAATAATCAAGACCAAGACTGAATAAGCAAGACCAAGACCAATACTAAAAGTGGATCTGTCTTGGTCTTAATCTTTCTTTGCTCATCACTGGTTAAATATGATTAGGATCCACTCACTGTCACTGTCCGTTAATGCTGATCAGAGACCCGCTCTTGGTTTTCTGCTATTTCGATCGGCAAAATGCAGACCCTTTAATTGGCCGATTAATAATGTAATACCTTCGAAAATATAATTGATTACGACCATCTTTACGTTATTCTCATTTGGGCGAAGTTCTAGAATGAGTCCCATGCGTAATCATGGGCGAAAAGTTGTGATCCTGTAGCTGATGCAGATATCCTGACTTCGATCGTTTCCACAAGTGTTGCAATATAAGGACCAGCAGCTGATAGAGATTCAGTCTTGTTTCCTTGATGTCCTTAAGGTTTGACTCAGCAAAATTAGTTAATGGTTGCACGACCAGAAAGTGATCTGATGTTAAGAGAATGAGGTCATTAGGATAATATGAAGGAGAAGAAAGTGGACGTGAATTTAAACAAGTTTTGATTTACCTTAACACGGTGTATAGTTTTTCATGTAGATTAACGTAGTGTCTCCTATAGATCATCTTTAGTGACTTTTAACTGAAGGTGTAATAGTGGATCACTATGAAATGCAATTGGTAAGCCGTTAATGAGGGAGACCAAATAAGCGAGAAATTTTATATGAGGATATTATTATTGAAACAAAAGTACCTATAAAATATAAGAGGAGACCCAAATAAATTAGAAAATATCGGATGCAGACAATTTTCAACTATATTTTTGAGTTGGTCTTCATTTACTTGGCAATTTGTAATCATATCGATTAAGCTGCATCCTCGCAATCATCCTTTAGTTTAGAAACACATTTAAATGTTCTTAATCTGCCTAATTTTTCAAAATTTCCAAATATATTTTTGATCTGTACAGCACTGTTACCAAACATTGGGTAAGTATGAAAGAAAAGATCAAAATTTTTATTTGATTTACTATTACAGTCCCTAAAATTCCAGCTAAATCTCCTCGTAGAACCAATATGAACAGGCGAACTGACAATTTTCACTGTAATTGGATAATAATTGGATGCTTTTATTTAACTTTGTGCAAATAAATTGGAAATGCGCCGGGTACATGTTTTAGACTCGGTATCCGGCGGATCAAAGGTTTAAATTCAACCCTCTCATTGAAAATCCGCCTTTCAATAATTAAAATTTCATTGATTTAGTACTTTAACGACTTTTTGAGTGGGACTTTGAATGTAGTTTGGGACGATGGTGAGAGTGAAGCCCACCAGAATGAAATCATGAACCATTAACTGCAGTGGTTTAGTTCGGGATCCTGTTGCCCGGTACCCGAAAAAATCCGGTGCATCCCTAAAATGTTGAACCTAACACGTTGACACATGTAATGCTTATCCTAATTTTAACCACTAGACGTCATGGTCAAAGTGGTCAGTACCCAATCATCATCATCATAAGGTCGTTAGTCCTGAGACTAGTTACACACGCACCTCCACTCCTTCCTATCCTGAGCTAATCTACTTATTAACAACGGACACGTATTTCGCCCTGCGACTAGTCTTGGGCAATAACTGAACAAAAAATATTTATAAATCGAATAAAATAATTCGAAGTGGTCTGTATTCTGTCGAAACTGTCAGACGCGGATCGCGATTTCGATCTTTTTGGATGTCATCAGCGCGTCGCAGGCAGGTCCGACAGAACACAGACCAACTTTTACCTGCTGTCTTAACAGTGCTACAGATGGCGTTCACTGTGCCGTTTGTAGTATTATCTATAAATCGATAACTACCGATATATCAATAGTTATCAGTTGTTATTATCAGGATCCTCTTTTCCATGATCAAAGGGGTAGGGGTGGGGCTCTAGTTTTTAAGCTGTAAAAGCTTCTGGCGAGTGACCAAACGTGTGTGAGGTCTCGCGTTGTCTTGGTGAAACACTACACCTTTCCTCTTGATTAGTTCTAACCTNTGGAATAACGTTCTTGCTCACAAAAGTAAACCATTAAGTAAACAGAGTGTCTTACAACCACAATTAGTCTAATAATTTACATATATAGCAATACCGACTGGGAAGCCTTTGGAGAAAAAGTGCGATCTCGCGCAGCTTCAGCTTTCGCCGTTTACTTTCACCTTCCACGAGGTTGTGTTTGTTTTGTGTACACCTATTGAAAATTTTCCGGCGTCCGGAAAATTGCCATATGTATTCGTAACCTTAAAAAGGACTTTTCTTTTTCGCATGATCGAGAAAACAGACATTTCGTGTAGATAGTTGAGTTTACGTTATATCTTGCTTACTGAGCCTAAAGTGCGGAAGGATTTCCTTGAATATGGACGGTGGTAAGTACAGTTGTTATCAAGTACCTGCTCATATTGCTAGGTATTCCTTTTGAGCTCTAAACTGTGAAACATTTATCTGGAATGTAACGTAATAATTAAGGGAGAAATACCTATACCCATGAGGAAATGAGCAAAGGGTTTCGTTATAGATTTATTAAATTTTATCGACCTTTTTGGTCTTAATACTGAATTAAAGACAAAATGCGATATTTATTTTTATATTTTTGAAATACTAGTGGGGAAGTTTTCTATAAATACCCGGAAAATGTTTGTAGAATGATTACGGAACTGACACATGAAGAACTACACTTTCTTTAACTTTTACTATTGAATCAAAAATTTTCTTGAATGATCACACGGTTTTCTTTATCATCATTTTTGGAACATCTCTAAATTATTTTGATGGATGTGCTACGTTTTTATTTATGTATATCTAATAAACTGACGAAAACAATTATTTATTAAAGAGTACCTACTTTGTTCAGTTATTTCGTATTATAGATTATTTTCATTTATAATTAACATTCTTAACAATAAATTATACGTT
>NW_020442436.1:531759-536512 GCF_000699045.2 Agrilus planipennis
AGTTCGGTGAATTTTCTGCTTTATTTTTGTATACCTAGGGTCATAACTTTTGATTATGGATATGAACCATAACAATTTTTCTATTACCTATAATATAAAAAACAATTATACCTAAAAATCTACTCATTTTGCTGAAGGTTAATGACGTTTTCTGGACCACATTGAAATTCGTAGTGTATTAAATATTAATTCAAAAATTAATTTTATTTAATATAAGTAATCTCAAATTAATGCAAATAAATTTTTCGCTGTTGTCACACCCTCGTCGGGAATCGAACCCGACGGATCTTTTGACCTAATACACGGTTTGTCGTCTTTGCTGTTGTTACCTCTTGTAGTTCAGTAGTCAGAGCGATGGTGCGCAAAGCCAAAGGTTCCGGGTTCGATTCCCGGCGAGGATGTGACAATAGCAACAAATTTTACCTTATTAATTTCCGGTAACTTATAGTCGATAAAAATCGAGAATAAATTAGAAACTCTTAAAAGTAAAAGGAATAAAATGCTTTTCAATCTTTTTTCTAAATAAGCATTATATTTAATATCGTTTTCAGGTAGTTGTTATATTGGTTAAAATAATTTTTTGTAAAAAGTACCTATGGTATATAAACAGTATTGTACATATATTTTTATTTTTTATTTATTTTTGCATGCTTAAGTTTATCTAAATTACAAATTCTGTAATTTAAATGTAGTTTAGAGTTTAAAAACGCATTGTCTGATAACAATGTTTATGTTTTTCTTCGTGTACCCATACCTGCAAAAGTTTGTATTCCTTATTAGTCTACAATGTTTCTAATGGGCAGAGTACCTACCTACTTTCAGTATATTATAATAACTTCCTAGTAATTTTACATGTACTTTAATTCAAGCAACGGGAAAACAGTGTTTAAAGTTTATGGTAACAAAAGTAATCGGCACAATTGTATAGGTGCTTGTCATGGTTAACAAGAACAAAGATCTTGAACTAAATGTATAATATGCAGTTATGTATTAGGTAAAATTTACTATAGTATTACGTGAAAATCGAAAGCAAATATTATTTTCTAAAGACACAGTGGCTTTTAAAAATTAATGAAGTACTTGCCGACAATTAAAAAAAAATTTGTAGCTGGTGTCAATAATATCGATTGATGGAAACACATGTCGAGTTTTTGTTGAAACGACTTGTAACACTGTTGCTGCTCAACTTTTGATAATGATCCTTCAAGGGAATTTCATCAATAAGAGACGGTTGGAATAACGTTCTTGCTCACAAAAGTAAACCATTAAGTAAACAGAGTGTCTTACAACCACAATTAGTCTAATAATTTACATATATAGCAATACCTATATAATATAAATATGTATAAAAGGTTAAACTATATATCAACGCATATTTTCCAAACTCCTGGGTCTAAAGACTTGAAACTTTCCGTAGATGTTTCTTGTAATACAACGTACGTGAGCCCGAAGAAAATATTTTTAAAAATTCAACCCCTAAAGGGCTAAAAAGGGGGTTCAAAGTTTAATGTGTCGATTAAAGTACACCCCAAATCACTAAGTCAGAAAGCTTAGTTGAACTTTTGGATAAAAGTTCCATATACAACAATATCACACACTCTATAAAATGACTTCAAAATACTACCCCAAACGATGTAAGGTGGGGATTTACGCTATAATCGAATTCTATGTAGACGATGAACTAACGGGTTAATACTAACAGTTAATACCTAAAATGTCTATTAATTAATTAAGACAACTTTTTTAAACCGTAACAAATATCGTCAGTGCTTTCTACTTCTTCAATTTCCTGCTTTATTCTTCTGTTCATTCGTACATATTCCGTTACCCTTCTTTTTGGAGTAGCTCCGACCTGACATGAAAGATATCATAACAAATCATATTTGAAACGTTTTAGAAGCACCATAATGATTGGGCGCGTTTTTGATTAATTATAAAGATAACAAAGTTAAGATAATTGGCAGGAAGCACTGCCGCAAACATTAATGGACGTAGGGATGACAAGACGTATAGCGTTGCCACTACTTCAGGTAAAATATGTCTCATTTGTCTATAAAACTACAACATTCCACATTCCTAATTTATTTACTAACACTAATCTAATTTGGATTTTCCTGTGCCGCCCCCCTACATTCCTATTTCTGCTTCTTATATGTCTGTATCCAACACTCTATTTTTTCTTTTTCTTATTAAAAGCTATATTTTATCCTCATCTTCGTATTATTTCTAATATCTCTTCATTTCCAACCTTTTCTGTCCACGGTGTTGTCGCACCATCTTCCTATAATACCACATTTCAAAAGCTTTCGACTTTCCCTTTTCCGCCGCATCAATCGTCGCAGTCGCGTTCAGACCTCTGCTGCATACATATTATTCATACGCTTTTAACAATCCGTTTTGAATTTGTAAATCAACCGTGTCCTTGTTTGTTGTGGTCTTTTCTACCTTGAGTTGTAAGTACTGATCTAATAACATTAAAAATTGACGATTATCTCTATATTTTTTCTATATCATTTTTATATTAGTTGTAACCCTATATAACTACTGATGGACGAACAAGACGTGGCCTCTCAGATTGTTATGCCTACAGATGTGCATCAAACGATGACTATTCTGTGTCAGGTAAATCATTTAAATTTAGCTCTTCCTCGAGCTAATAATTCGATGCATTTCAATTGGCCTGACCGTAATTTTCATAATCAATGTAGTGGAGGACGAGATAAACAGAATAAAAACACAAAGTTGGAGTAAATAGTATGATCCCAATGACTAACCCCATGTGCATTTCGATATTTCTTTCAAAAAAACTAACTTTTGAGTGTTTCATTCCCACCAGTAAGTAATAGGTACTGGTGGGCGGACAGTCCCTCCGGACTATGACGGAAGGTAGGGCTAAAAGCCATCTTCAGCCTCCTTTCAGGAATCGTGGGAATGGGTGGGCGGTGGTTCGGGTGAGAAAGATGAGACGGACGAAATGAAGACAGGAGAGAATGAAAGATTATCTGTGGAATATTACTGCCTCAGCATTTGCCTAAGTGATCCAAGGAAACCACAGAAAAACTTGGACCAAGGCAGATGGACCCGGAATCGAACCCGCGTCCTCTCGAATGCTAAGCAATGACCCAAACCCAACCTCTTTCAAACATGAGCCATGTCTTTTTCTAGTTCTTGTGTATCATCTGCACCGCAAGTAAAAAATTCATAGGCCATCTCTCAATGGTGCATCTGTACTTTCATTTCCCTTAAATACCAATAATTTTGTTCTATTTTTATTTATATTTATTCTATTTGCTCTAACAATTTATTCATCTGTTTAACTGTTTATATAANAATCACTGTCACTTATACAGGTTTTATGTTTCTCACTTATAGAGGCTTTAGAAGGGCAAAATGACGGGACCTGGCAAATACTCTCATTAATAGAGTTTTCTCGCTTACCCAGTTCTCATTTATCCAGGTTCGACTGTATTAAATTCAGATGTAGCTACATGCGTATAATCGGGTCCCCTTATATAGGATTCAATGGCATACAAGAGCCCAGGCATGAATCTATGTACATCATTGACATGACGAAGAGCTGGTGACCCGATTCTTCAAAAAGATACGGATTTCTCATCACTACTTTTGTAGGCATATAAACCATGCCCAAAACGTGATACAGCACTAGTATCACGAGCAACTTTTAAAAAAGGTGTTTCGCCTCCTTTATTAACTGCCTTCCGCTGTAGTAATCACATTTGATTGTTTCTAATAGTTTATATATTCTCAATTTATAAATTGAAAGAAGCATGTGTTAAAGGAAGTAACAGGTCATATATTTTTCTAACAACACTGTTCGAACATTTCTTGGTAGCCGAGTAAATAAGTCATAAAATGTGCCATGAGGTTCTTAAATACAGGAGGAAATTGATGCAAGATTGAATCTCTAATGTCAACAATACCTTTGCAAACGGTTCCATTTTAATTCCACGCAAGTGTTTACCAACAGAAACTATTTTTACTTAATATACACTAGAAAACAACTACCTACCATTTCGCTTTACTTAAGCACCTATTAAACATATTTTTAAACTGTTGTACCCATGCCTAGGACGTAGATCACAAAATAACCAAACAATAGGAAAAAGAATATTTGAAGGATTTTGGTAAGCATCTTCGAGACCCTTTGAAGATGTCAAACGTGTCGCAAGATACCGACGATAGAGTATTTATAAATTATTATATAAGATCTTTAGAATTAATTTCCGTTGGAAGGCATAACTCTTTTAATAGTCTCCTGTGCTTTTAACAGGACCTTCGCAACTGTTGGTGAGTACATACGATTGTTTGCCAAATTTAGGACAGCGTCATTAATTTCAGTTTTCATACGGCACGGAGGTAGAATAGTGGTATCGGCTGGGGAAAATGAAAAAAAAGCACCGTCTTGCGGGGAGCTTTTGCGAAGCTTGCAATATTTGAAAAGCGGTCTCTTGTTTCGAGCCAATGAAAGTGCAGTGTGAAGATTAAGAGGCTAGTCAGTGTGGCGTATCATTGGCGGAGCAGCCGATTCGGCCATTTTATAGTCAAAAGGCGTAGCCAGGAGGTGTTCTGAAATACCCATGGTCGATCGATATATGTTGTTAACACTAACAGTTTTTCTCTCAAATGATCCTTGTCGTTAGACTGGGAAGCCTTTGGAGAAAAAGTGCGATCTCGCGCAGCTTCAGCTTTCGCCGTTTACTTTCACCTTCCACGAGGTTGTGTTTGTTTTGTG
>NW_020442437.1:0-6584 GCF_000699045.2 Agrilus planipennis
ATGTCGTTTTAAATTGTCAGATCGCGTAAAGGACGTATCGCAGTCCGGACAACGAATCATATCGGTTAGATGTAACAGAGGTGTCTGGAGAAAGATGAGGAAGACCGTGTGCGAAGTAGATTATAACAACGTAAGAAAATGTGAGTGGGAGAAAATGAAGAAGGTGAGGCCTGTAGGAGTGGTGGGGATGGTTTGAAGATATTTAAGAGACATGTATAGAGGAAAAGATTAAGTGAAATGGCTCAATTGGGACAGTGTGATCCGGCAGATGCGTCAGTGATTAGCTTGGACGAATCGGAGCTGTCAGAGATGCTGGAGGAGTTCTTCCACAACGATGAGTTGGTGACGAAGACAGTCGGTGGAGGAAAGTCATGTGTAGAAGTAGCTACGGAAAGGATAGCAGTACCTGTGGCTAGTACATCGCGGACGCCGGTAGGGGGCGGTAAATCTGTAAGTATGAAGCCTAAGAAGCGGACATACAATAGAAGAGTGTCGGGCGGTCCGTTGGATTATTCAAAGCTGGTGGAGCAAGTGCGAGAAGCAGTGAAGACACTTCAACGGGAGAAGCGAAAACGGGAAGGTGAAATAAAGGACCATGACATGAAGGACGCTTCAGTTTTGGAACAAATAAAGCGGAAAGAGAAAGAGTTGGAGGATCTGAAGAAAAGTCGTGAAAGCAGCTGTAGAATGGTGGTGGAAGGTAGAAAGAGAGTGGAAGAGGTGGAGCAGAAGTTAAATGAATTGCAAACACAATTGTTGAACATATTTAATTAATATTGTAAATATAGTAATATAAAATAAATGATTGTATTGTAAGATGATTTTATTTAATAATTTTCTCTTGGAGGAATGATGATGTGTAACTCATTTATATATATATCTGTGATTGAAGAAATATTATTGTTTAATACTTTCAAGATTGTAGATGTATGCAAAAATAAAAAGAAGATGTAGTTGTTATAAAGTTTATATTATTTAAATTTTACACATGTATTATAAAAAAGAAAACTAACTTATATTATGAAAAACGATTTTATTTAATAATTTTCTCTTGGAGGAATGATGATGTGTAACTCATTTATATATATATCTGTGATTGAAGAAATATTATTGTTCAATACTTTCAAGATTGTAGATGTATGCAAAAATAAAAAGAAGATGTAGTTGTTATAAAGTTTATATTATTTAAATTTTTACACATGTATTATAAAAAAGTAAACTAACTTATATTATGAAAAACTACATTAATTAAACTAACTTATATCATTAAATACTACATTAATTAAAGTAACTTATGTTATTAAATAATTTGTACATGTTTAATTAATAGAATGCCGTATACGACATAAATTATTGTCCCGCTCCCAGCTGCTTGGACGTCTTGGAGGTATCGTTCAATGTCTTGGCAGAAGAGAGCGGGTCTTTTGGAAGTGGACACGGTCCATGTTGTTACCGCTTCGTTGCAATGGGTCCAAGCGTCACTGTGGACGATGGTAAATGGTGCCTTTGTTGTTTGCAGTGCTGTACCTTTAAAAGTTATGTAGTAATGCATGGTGAGATGTGGAAGAGCAGAAGTCTTCTGCTGAAGGAATAGAAGATGTGGGAATTTATATGATTTGGAGGAGTGGGGTATGAGTAGGGTGAGATGAATTGGAGGAGGAAGAAGAGAGTGGGGGAAGCGAGGATCTGCAGAGTTCTTAATATGGAAGAAAAAATGTATTGTGTAATCAGTAAAGGTGTGAGCAGCATGGGATTCGTTTGTAGAACATCGTGGTTCGAGAACCGCTCATTAAGATTATTTAATGGTATAGAAGTCAGTGCGCTACCTATATTGTATCGCACAGACTTCGGAGCGGACGTATGTGAGGACGAGTGGATACAGTCATGGCGAACTGGTTTAAATATTGAGAATAATTACCGACAGTTTTTGCCAGTCAGCGGTGACAGATGCGATAATAGCGAAAGACGTATAAAGAAGGGTTATGTGCAGCATAAATATACGATGGAAAATAATTGTTCATTGGAACATATTCTGAGACGTAGTGTGTGTGACAACATTAACGAATACACGTGTACCGAAGGGAAGGTGTTGTTAAACTTACATGAAAATACAACGTTGGTGTTGTGTAGCAGTTGCTACGAAGAAGACGGTGTAGGGGAGGAGGTTTGTAAATGTGAGGATTTAGTGTTCGTGTTCGTATTACATGTTCACGGTAGACATCATCACCATTGTTACGAATGCGGAAGACCACTGACAACAGGAGATATGTGTGATGCAAGTATACTGCAGCCAGGCTTCACGGGGGATTCATCGACGAACGTAAAATTACAGATTGTAGAATTATTGTTAGGTTGTGTAAGAAACGGTACGTATCGATGTGGTGGTAGGACATCTTTTCCAAACGATGTGAAAAAAGGAAGTTGTTCGATGTAGATTGAGTGAGGCAGAAGATAGTGGAAAGAGGGGAAATTATAGTGTTTAGTAAAGTGGTTGAAGCTGACAATGTAGTAAATGTGTATTTCATAAATATATTATAAATAATTAATAGTTGATAGTATGTTATTAATTTACACCACACGTAAATTGGAAGGCAGTTTACAGAAAATTCATGCGCGTAGCTTCGTTGAGTGAACAACCATACTCGCGAACTTTCGTGACAAAGATTTCTGACGCATGCGTATACGGAGTACGTGAGCACAACAGTAGCTCATGGGGATTAGCATGATAGAGTAATCGACGCATGCGTAGTACGCGAAAACGCAGGTGTTAACTGTGCAGATGACGTCACGTCTGCAAACCACATTCCGATGGTGGTTGAGAGGCGGAAAACTTGTTTCGAAGGAGGGTGCGGGTTAAGAGGGGAGTAATTGGTAAGCGGAGAGCGTTGTCTCATTCTGTTTTAGAACGTTGTGCGAAGTGGACGGTAATATTGTTAAAAAGAATGGTTGAGAAAGATTTAAGGAAGCCGGCAGTGCCGAAGTCCCGTTTCGGGAAGTTTAGGGCGGGTGCTGTAAGAAGAATGAATATTTAGTAAAATTATTTTGTATTAATTGTGTAATATTTTAAAACAATTATATTTCGTTTTGAAGTTTGAAATAGTTGGAATCGTTAGCACTATGGCGGCGTTATCGGTTGCCTCGACCACAACGACTANTAGAATGCCGTACACGACATAATGTATTGTTCCGCTCCCAGCTGCTTGGACGTCATGGAGGTATTGTTCAATGTCTTCACAGAAGAGAACGGGTCTTTTGGAAGTGGACACGGTCCATGTTGTTACCGCTTCGTTGCAATGGGTCCAAGCGTCACTGTGGCGATGGTAAAGGGTGCCTTGGTTGTTTGCAGTGCTGTACCTTTAAAAGTTATGTAGTAATACATGGTGAGATGTGGAAGAGCAGAAGTCTTCTGCTGAAGGAATAGAAGATGTGGGAATTTATATGATTTGGAGGAGTGGGGTATGAGTAGGGTGAGATGAATTGGAGGAGGAAGAAGAGAGTGGGGGAAGCGAGGATCTGCAGAGTTCTTAATATGGAAGAAAAAATGTATTGTGTAATCAGTAAAGGTGTGAGCAGCATGGGATTCGTTTGTAGAACATCGTGGTTCGAGAACCGCTCATTAAGATTATTTAATGGTATAGAAGTCAGTGCGCTACCTATATTGTATCGCACAGACTTCGGAGCGGACGTATGTGAGGACGAGTGGATACAGTCATGGCGAACTGGTTTAAATATTGAGAATAATTACCGACAGTTTTTGCCAGTCAACGGTGACAGATGCGATAATAGCGAAAGACGTATAAAGAAGGGTTATGTGCAGCATAAATATACGATGGAAAATAATTGCTCATTGGAACATATTCTGAGACGTAGTGTGTGTGACAACATTAACGAATACACGTGTACCGAAGGGAAGGTGTTGTTAAACTTACATGAAAATACAACGTTGGTGTTGTGTAGCAGTTGCTACGAAGAAGACGGTGTAGGGGAGGAGGTTTGTAAATGTGAGGATTTAGTGTTCGTGTTCGTATTACATGTTCACGGTAGACATCATCACCATTGTTACGAATGCGGAAGACCACTGACAACAGGAGATATGTGTGATGCAAGTATACTGCAGCCAGGCTTCACGGGGGATTCATCGACGAACGTAAAATTACAGATTGTAGAATTATTGTTAGGTTGTGTAAGAAACGGTACGTATCGATGTGGTGGTAGGACATCTTTTCCAAACGATGTGAAAAAAGGAAGTTGTTCGATGTAGATTGAGTGAGGCAGAAGATAGTGGAAAGAGGGGAAATTATAGTGTTTAGTAAAGTGGTTGAAGCTGACAATGTAGTAAATGTGTATTTCATAAATATATTATAAATAATTAATAGTTGATAGTATGTTATTAATTTACACCACACGTAAATTGGAAGGCAGTTTACAGAAAATTCATGCGCGTAGCTTCGTTGAGTGAACAACCATACTCGCGAACTTTCGTGACAAAGATTTCTGACGCATGCGTATACGGAGTACGTGAGCACAACAGTAGCTCATGGGGATTAGCATGATAGAGTAATCGACGCATGCGTAGTACGCGAAAACGCAGGTGTTAACTGTGCAGATGACGTCACGTCTGCAAACCACATTCCGATGGTGGTTGAGAGGCGGAAAACTTGTTTCGAAGGAGGGTGCGGGTTAAGAGGGGAGTAGTTGGTAAGCGGAGAGCGTTGTCTCATTCTGTTTTAGAACGTTGTGTGAAGTGGACGATAATATTTTAAAAAGAATGGTTGGTAAAGATGTAAGGAAGCCGGCAGTGCCGAAGTCCCGTTTCGGGAAGTTTAGGGCGGGTGCTGTAAGTAGAATGAAATATTTAGTAAAATTATTTTGTATTAATTGTGTAATATTTTAAAACAATTATATTTCGTTTTGAAGTTTGAAATAGTTGGAATCGTTAGCACTATGGCGGCGTTATCGGTTGCCTCGACCACAACGACTATGGCAGCGGGAAAAAAGAAGCTGGGGATCCGGCGGAGAAGTGTGGCGACGACGTCTCCGATTTGGAGCGGTTCGGAGACGAGGCCCACCATAAGCACGGTGACCCCAGCAGAAACGCTGCCTCCACCGACGACGACGGCTGCAACATTGCCACAAGAGGAACAGTTGATGGGAAAAGGTACATGTGTCATAGATGTGACGATGCCTCCGTGGTGTATATCACCCGTATCACCTCTGCCCGAAACCCCCATGATACTTTCGCAGGAGATGGAGCGTTTAGAAGGCGGCATGATAAGTGCCCATCACGTGCGAGAAAAGATGGTGGCACTGACGTCAGCTTGGGAGAGGAAGCGCGATGCCCGCGGTAACGTGAGCACAGAGCTCGCCCAAGTGCGAAAATGCAGGACCATTCTTGAAGACGAGGTCGCTCGTCTTCAAGGAGAAATCCTGGAGCTAGTGGAAGAAGATAGGTTGCGTCTCGAAGAAGACGTCCTAGGGCATGAGGTGGAAACGAAGCGCCCGTGTGGATGTGCAGAAGCTGGCGCAGCAGTTGGCGCATGTACCTAAGGACCCGGGGAAATAAAGGGAATAAAAGGTGTGTGTAAATAGTTAAGTGTAATGTTAGTTAGAACGTAGGTATGTATGGGAATTGTAATTTGTGTGTGCAGTAATAAGTAAAAAAGAAAAACGCATTACAGTAAAACGTAAGGAGAGCACATTAGCTGTAAACGATGAAATGTGAATATACCTGCTTTTTTACGGTATGAGAGGGATGAAAAATAGGGTTGAAAATGGGGTGAGAAAAAAATCCGCTGAAAACATTAGGGATGTGTTACGGGGGGGGGGTTGGGCAGAGGTGGGTGGAGGAGGTCAAGGGCGTTGTTCCGGTTCATCAGTTACATGAGTTAACGATACTAGAATTGTTAATGTTGTAATAAATAACGTGCCTTATCGACCATAGACGGTTGGCACTCCTACGCCATCCGTCCAGTTTTGCATAATTGACAAAACTACAGTTTTCATTATTTTAATTTTAATTATTAAAATTCAGTTACAAAAGTCTTTCCTACGCGGACGGGCCGATATCTTATTGGGTTTATACTTAACGCACATGGTGTATTAGTATTACCTTAAGAGGTAACTCCTATCTCTACGACCACTTTAATCCAAAGGCGTGTACTTCAAATTTAATAATAAGTTTGCAAAAATAAATAAAAGTTTAAGAATCGCTTTAAATTGTTTTTTTTTTTTTAAAGAAAGGGATAGCATCGGCCAAATAACTCATGTATAGTGTACAAAACTTTTTAGTATTTAGAAAATTTAGACCGTTCCTGCTGTGCCTTTGTGCCTTTGATAGACAGGCAGTTTTCTTAATTTATGACATAGCTTTATGACAGTTGCCTCTCGATATTCGGGGCACACTGCAACGAATCAGATTAGTTTAGGATTGTATTTTTGTCTCCAGAACCGACCTTTTTCCTTTATTTAGAATTTCATAACGCCTACCACTTTCCAATTCCTAGTCTCAACCAATAGTGGTAACCACCCCACTTACCCCTTGTATATAGTTTAGCTTTAAATACTTAGACATGTATTATATAGAG
>NW_020442437.1:14624-35314 GCF_000699045.2 Agrilus planipennis
TATGTAACAAGGGGTCATGGTAAGTGCTCATCATGTACGAGAAAAGATGGAGGCACTGACGTCAGCTTGGGAGAGGAAGCGCGATGCTCGCGGTAACGTGAGCACAGAGCTCGCCCAAGTGCGAAAATGCAGGACCATTCTTGAAGACGAGGTCGCTGGAGCTAGTGGAAGAAGATAGGTTGCGTCTCGAAGAAGACGTCCTAGGGCATGAGGTGGAAACGAAGCGCCCGTGTGGATGTGCAGAATCTGGCGCAGCAGTTGGCGCATGTACCTAAAGACCCGGGGAAATAAAGGGAATAAAAGGTGTGTGTAAATAGTTAAGTGTAATGTTAATTAGAACGTAGGTATGTATGGGAATTGTAATTTGTGTGTGCAGTAATAAGTAAATAAGAAAAACGCATTACAGTAAAACGTAAGGAGAGCACATTACCTGTAAACGATGAAATGTGAATATACCTGCTTTTTTACGGTATGCGAGGGATGAAAAATTGGGTTGAAAATGGGGTGAGAAAAAAATCCGCTGAAAACATTAGGGATGTGTGTTATTGGGGGGGGCAGAGGTGGGTGGAGGAGGTCAAAGACGTTGTTCCGATTCATCAGTTACATGAGTTAACGATACTAAAATTGTTAACGTTGTAATAAATAACGTGCCTTATCGACCATAGACGGTTGGCACTACCTACGTCATCCGTCCAGTTTTGCATAATTAACAAAACTACAGTTTTCATTATTTTAATTTTAATTATTAAAATTCAGTTACAAAAGTCTTTCCTACGCGGACGGGCCGATATCTTATTGGTCTTATACTTAACGCACATGGTGTATTAGTATTACCTTAAGAGGTAACTCCTATCTCTACGGCCACATTAATCCAAAGGCGTGTACTTCAAATTTAATAATAAGTTTGCAACAATAAATAAAAGTTTAAGAATCGCTTTAAATTGTTTTTTTTTTTTAAGAAAGGGATAGTATCGGCCAAATAACTCGTGTATAGTGTACAAAACTTTTTAGTATTTAGAAAATTTAGACCGTTCCTGCTGTGCCTTTGTGCCTTTGATAGACAGGCAGTTTTCTTAATTTATGACATAGCTTTATGACAGTTGTCTCTCGATATTCGGGGCACACTGCAACGAATCAGATTAGTTTAGGATTGTATTTTTGTCTCCAGAACCGACCTTTTTCCTTTATTTAGAATTTCATAACGCCTACCACTTTCCAATTCCTAGTCTCAACCAATAGTGGTAACCACCCCACTTACCCCTTGTATATAGTTTAGCTTTAAATACTTAGACATGTATTATATAGGGTAGACAATACTGATTCATCACTTAAACCGGACAATATTGAATCTTCACTTAAACCAGCAAAATATTCATACATCATTTAAACCAGTTAATTCAGATTAAATTTTATACCAATTAGGCGCGTAGTCCGTCTAAATCAAGACGGGACATTACAGGCGTTAAGTCCGAAAGGGGTAGTTGTGTGAAATCAGCTATTGCGATAGTGCCAACTTGTAGACTGAGTTGTCGGTGTTAACAGTGGCAGAGGGGTCTCTTTTTTTAAAACCACTCCTTATACCTGTAATTAATTCTGCAAGTTAAGGGTACAGACTTAGTTCCTTAATAACAGCGGCTCACCACTTTCGCTGGGTGAAAAAACGTTCTTTACTAAAAGGCAAACTTTTTTTATGGAAACATTTTCTCGCTATTTGTAAAATGATTAAAACATTTTCAAGTAGACACGAAAGCAAGTAAGGAAGACCCGGTTCTATTCATTTGTGATGGTCACGTAAGTCACAAAAGCAAATAATGTTTGACAAATGCTAAAGAAAATGACATTCATATGCTGTGTCTGCCTCCACACTGCACTCATCGAATGCAGCCCTTGGACGTCAGTATTTATGGACCATTAAAGACATATTTCAATCAAGAAATCTTCCAGTGAATAAAAAATCATCCACGGCGCGTTGTTACCCATTTACAAATCGGAGGTTTGTTTGCTCAAGCACATGGAAAAGTTGCAACGGTTCGAAATGCAAGTAATGGCTTTAAAAGTACAGGTTTGTGGCCAGTAAATGCTGATATTTTCCGAGACTATATGATTGAACCAGCAGAGACTACAAAGATTCCGTTGAATCAGATCTATGTTGCAGATACTAAACCTGAATCTGGACCTGCCAACGAGCATTTATCACCAGCTGAACACGTAAATACTAGTCCAACCCAAGAAGAAACAGACAACATATTTGGTTCTGGTGTAGATCCCTCAGTAACAAATAATAATGAAAATTTGATGGACCATTCTATACAATATACAACAAAACCAACCAATGTGACACAAGATGACCAAGAGCAACCACATAGTACTGATGTGGTAGGACGTGTTTCTGAGGATGCGGATTTAATACCAAATGTGAAGGAATCTCTTACAGTTGGAAGCACTAGAGCAACTTACGATGATGGTGTGAAACCAGGCACATCAAATTCACTTGAATTTCCAATTGCAACAATTTAGTCAGCGCCGCAGAAGCAGTTCGTTCGAGGAAAAGGAAAAAGGAAATTCAAACCTGTCAAAGATTAAAACGTAAAATGTTGTTGCTGCTTTCGTAGCCAAACTCCTCTTACACGTGAAAAATTTTAGCAGACATTAGTCCCACAATTTCCCTAATTCATCAGCAACATCATTCAACAACGACGACTTGCTTGTTTACCTACTGCCAACATTTGGAGAACCTCCACAGCGATTTCAAAGATCAATTCTAGGACATTTTAAAATTGGAGATACCGGACCGTGGATCCATTCTCAAATGTCAACACTGCAGAATCATCCCGCTTGGAAAAAGAACTTAAAGAAGTGACAACGAAGAAATATCAAATTCAAAAATTACTACAAAAAATTTCGGCTACAAAAACCACTACCGCAATTGTACCTAAGATTGTCGTGTATTGTTCAAGTTTTAATAGCATTCCCATCATTGTGTTTGTGTGAACGTAGATTTAGTGTTGCGGCAATGCTGCTGATTAAAAAAAGAAAGGTGACTGAAGGATGTTTCTCAGTAAATTCGAGCCTGATAATAACAAACCCGTTAAAAGTCAATGTATTCATCCTTCACATTAAATTAGTCTTGTTTTTTATTAGGGTTTGCGTTTAAACATAAATAGAAACGTCTGTTTTAAGTTGGATAAACATTTTTTTAAATATCATTTGTGAAGCCGCATTTTATTGCTCTTATTAAAACAGTTTTATTTGAAATGTAAGTTTTAACTATGAAAAAGACTCTTATGACACACTAGGTCGGTCTTTAACTTCGAAACTAAGAATAAAGATCTAAATAACAGATAATTTATTGATAGAACCTGCTTACTAGTGAATAACAGTGATAGCACGATCTAATATCTTCTCCAACTCAACTAAAGAGGATTCTGAATCTTAAATTAAGTAAATTTGAAGAGACAGAGAAGTACAAAGAAACATAAGGAAGTAATATAAATATTTTTGACATCCAGGATGGATTCTTTAAAGTAAAGGATACTGCGACAATCTGTATTGAATGTCCCACCAAATCTGATAACTTTTATGAAACAAGATACGTGGGTGAATAAAATATAAATGAAACTTTTGACCTTAAGCATACAAAATTAAAGCATAAAGATTCTTGCTTCTCAAGGTGTTGAGCAGGGATGTTGGGAGTGGGAGAAACACGTTACAGGCCTTACGTGTTCTCAGTACCACAGTATAAACCTAATGCAGTAATTGTACTCCGTTAATTTACGGTATTCAAATTGTATAGTAGAATGAAGATTCGGGCTGTAGGGCCGTGGTCTAAGTGAACTATTCTGTCCAGACGTTTCGTCAGCTACTGCGGCTGACATCCTCAGTGGTAGTGCTGCGTTGACAACGTGAACGTAGATCTTGAAGTGAGTCGCTGACTATGGATTCCGGCCGTGAAAGCTTTTGTTCTTCTATTCAAATTGTATGTTTGCGCAGGTTACTGCTAGGAGACGCTGTGTCATATTTATTGCATATTGTACATTGCAACAAATTACTATTAGTTTAATTTGCCCGATAAGTTAATAAATGTTTGTGCAATTTGCAGAGGAGCATTGTGGTTAAAAAAAATTGGAAGAGTGGATTTATTAGATGGCTCCTACAAAAATGTAGGGAGTTTATGGTGCATTTTGAAGACGGATTCTTTAAAAATAACAAAAAGAACCGACTAACCCCTGAAGCATTTCCGTCCTTGTATCTATGTAAACGTATTGGTATTTTTTAATGTGTATTAAATCAGTAATACATGTCAAATTTACATATTTGTCCTTTAACTCAACATTGCTTATTTTGTATCATGTGAATTGCAGACATCAGAACTGCTACTGAAGAAGGAATTGTAGGTAATAGTAGCAAGCATGTGGGCCCATTACAAGGTAAAACTTTGTGGACAATGTTGATATAATTCGTGTAATTAAAATTGTTTTATTAGCAGAAAGTGCAGCAGCAAATATAATACAAGAAAAAGAAAATGTACCTTATGCAGAACCAGGCAGCTCAAAAGTTGACAAAGGTAAATTGAATTGTTTACTTACCTAATTCCTTGTGATTGTATCATTATCTAATAAATATATTAGATTTAGGTCATGTGGCTTCACAAACCCCCAATAAAGAGGAAGCTTATAAAGGAGGCCAAATTTCTTCAAAAATCGCTAAAGGATATTCGACAGAAAACATTTGAAGAAGAAGATGTTATAAAATATTGTGAAGAAAATTGCAATGAGGGAACTGTAAATTTCATTAAAATGCAGTTGCAGTTGGGAAAACGACACCCACAAGGATCTATATACACAAACAAGTTTAAGCAGTTTAGTAAAAATATTTTTGGTTGCCATCTAAATCAACTCTTTGCAGAATAACCAGCAAATGGGAAGCGACACCAGCACTAAATAACTTTATTTTTAGTGTTGTGAAAAATAAAGTGGATACATGACGGATTTGGCAAAGAACTGTGGAGTTTGTGCTGATGAAGTTAGTTTAAAAACAAATTTATTTTACAACACAAGTAAGGACAGAATTGTTGGATTCGATTGTACGAATAGTGCTTTAGTATTAATGATAAGGGGTATTCATGTAAATCGGAAGCAACCGATTGCATATTTCTTAATTAATGATTCTTGTCCAGTGGATGACTTGCATAAGATTATCGAAACTTCCATTGTAAAACTGCGAGACATTGGATTAGATGTAGCAGCATTTATTACAGATCAAAGATCAAATTTTATTAAATTATCCAGTAAGTTAGGTGTGTAAGTCCTGAAAAAAATTATTTTAAGATTAACGGTGAGACAATTTTTTTTTATTTGACACTCCTCATTTATTAAAATCAACACGAAATCAATTTTTTGATAAAACGTTTTCTATAGAGGAAGGCAACATAAATAAAGCCTTTCTTGAACCTTTTTATACTAGAGACAAGCAACAAACTTTTCAGTTGGCACCTGAATTAACAGATAGCCACATACATCCCAACAACTTCGAGCGGATGGAAGTAAGCAGCTCAAGTTATGTGTAGCACTGTGGCTGCTAGTTAAAACACATACATTGCATTAAATGAACTTCTTGCAACGGCGATGGCAACTGCAGTGTTTATTTCCAAAATTAATAAACACTTCCACGTTTTGAATTCATACACTTTTAAAGAGCAAAAAACGATGAATAAACCCCTCGCAGGTGCTAAACATCAGATGACCTTCCTCCATGACATAGTTATGTCCTTGAACCAATATACAAACAACGAGTGTGAGATATTACCGTGAGAACGTATTTTACTGATTTTGCATTTTTTGGTATTAATGTTGCATCTTTATAATATGTAATAATGAAATTGTTCACTTCTTATTAGTCTCTCGATTAGAGAAGTCGCCTGCTTCACTTTTAAGCTTTTGTAGTTACTTAATAAAATAATTGTTTTTAAAAATAACTTTTCATCAATTGAAAAGATAATTGGCGCTGCGAACAGGATCCGCAGAGACTTTAACTACAGAATAATTCATAGCGAATAATTCGGAAAGTCGTGAGTTTCAACTCTTTGTTGCGGATACGAAAACGTCGAGCATAAAGTGTTACGTGAATATCAATAGTGATCATAGCGTTGCTTGTGCCTGTTGTTACAAGAATCATCTTCAATCGAGAGGATTTCCCCTGCCGAATTTGATAGACAAACTTGGACATCGACCCCGCCTGTTGGAGGAGACCACAAGGATGTTTTTATCAGCTAGCCTGTAAGTCTTTGCATTCCTTTTTAAGTAATTCCATTGTATCCCTTTAATACGTACGTTAAATGTATAGAGATAGAACTCCTATCAATTCTACAAGTTCAGATAGCGATTCTGATTTAGAAACTTTAGGGGCATTGAAACGAAAACTACTTGGTTTAAGTAATACTACATTTACTTCAGTTAAACAAAATATTAAAATGGCTCAGCCCTCACAATTAGAATTAAATTTAGCTAAGGATATGATTCCTGAATATTCAGGTGGTTCCAAAAACCTAGCCTATTTTATTAAACAGTCGGAAAGATTTATTTCATTCTTTGAAAATAAAACCGACGTTAACTGTCTTTTAAATAAGTTACTTTTCGAACAAATTAAATCAAAGATCGTAGGTGATGCGAGAGAAACATTAATTATATCTTCTGCTGAAACGTGGACTCAAGTAAAAGATGTTTTAATATCTCGTTTTGGTGATCCGCGAAATGAGGACCTTTTACTTAACGATTTAGTTACATGCTTTCAGTTATCAAATGAAAGCTATGAAAACTATTATGAACGTATCAGACAAAAACTACAAACGTTACTAGAATATGTTAATTTGAGAAATCCGAACGTTGATATCAGGATTTCCAAAACAGATTTTTACACCAAACAAGCTTTAAATACGTTTAAGACAGGTTTGTTAGAACCGTATTGTTCCCATTTATTTAATATAAATCCGTTAACAATAGAATGTTGCTTAAATGAATTGCGAAAATATGATAATAATAGACAGCAAGTTAGTTTTATGAACTTTATGAGGAACCGACAAAAGGCTCCCTCGTTTGCTAAGAAAATCCCACCTCTTCAAAATTAAAGACCTCAATTTAATTACAAACCACAGCCGAATTTCTCTCAGAATGTTCAACGTCTAGGACCTATTGTACCTTTTCGATCTCAATTTCAACCACGGCAACCTTTCCCACAACAATCAGTTAATGTACAGTCACGACCAGTACAAATGCATTATCCGACTAATTCTCAAGTTTTCGGGAAAAAGCAAGAATATAAACCCACACCAATGTCTACATCGACTAGATTTACACAACCAAAGTCTCAAAATTATTTTGCAAATACAAATACTCAACCTAGAAATTTTATTGCGGAACAACTACATAATATTGAGGATTCGGAGCAAACGCCTTGTGAATCAGAGGATTACTATCACAATCCCTCAGATTTTGAACAACAACCTCATAACAATCACGAATACGTAGAAAATGCGGAAACAGAGACAGAAAATTTTCCCGACCAGCCTCAACAGTTCGACTTGACTTAAACTCTATCATAAATCAGCCAAAACTACCATTCATTAGCGTACCACAATTTGACCTTAAAATTTTAATTGATTCAGGAGCATCAAATTCTATCATTAATCCCGAACCTGCTCAAAAATATTTTTCTAATAGTTTCTTTTCAAAGCTCTTTACCGTTACTTCTCTTAATAATTCTATTACTGACGATAAAAATATTAGCTATCCTATGTTACAAGAATACGGCATTAAAACAAACATTAATTTTCATGTAGTTAAGTGGCACAATCAATTTGATGCACTTTTAGGTAGCGAGGATTTTTATAAGCTAAGTGCGAAAATTGATTATTCTAATAAAGTATTGCAAATAGGTAATGTAAAAATACCTTTCTTAGAATATATAAATAATCACAACTTTAGGCCTTTTACCCAAAAAATTAGCAAAACGATTAAAGTACCCGTTAATATTCATGAAGGAGAAATTTTAATACCTGAAACGGAATTAGACCAACACATACGAATTCCCGAATCGATAGCTTTTGCAGAAAATGGATTTNGGATTCCTTTTGTTTGTTTTAAGTTTATTTTATACAAAAGTTTAGGTCTTTTATTTATCGATTGAGGCAGTACGAAGTCTGCCGGGTCAGCTAGTGCTTGATAAATTAATTTTTAGATCACATTTTACCCTATAAACTAACGTTGAAAGTAGTGTAGCTGCTAAAAGCTCTAATCGAGGTAGCGTATGTTACTTGATTTGAATATTTTTTATACTTTGAGTCGTAAGACACAAGATAAACAGATGCGCCATAGGCACGCTCTGACGCGTCATTGAATCCATGTAATTTTCACAGCATTAGTACATGTAACTTGTCTTGGTATTGTAATATTGTTTATGTCCTTCAACCCTTTGTTGAATGTTACTCAATTTTGGCACAACTCTAGAGGTTCATTATCATTATCATTATTATTTATTATCATTCATTATCATTATTACCCCATTCATTATCCCATGACAAGTTTAATTCCCATAAGTATTGTAAAAATAATTTAGCTATGATTACTGTAGGACCAACTAATCCCAACGGATCGAAAATGTTGGACACTTGGGCTAAAACTGTTCTTTTTGATATGCGTGAATAATTGGTTGATATATTAACTGAATAATTTAAACTATCTGAATTGGCTATCCATGAAATTCCTAAGGTTTTTAATTCTTTACTGTCTTTAATTGCTACTATCTTCTCTTCTTCCTTGTTGTCCTTTAAAATTTCATTTAATATTGCCTTTTCATTTGATGACCACTTTCTCAACTTAAATCCTGCCTGATTAAAAATTTCGGTTAACTCTTGGTAAACCTTTAACGCTTCTTCCAACGTTTCTATACTGCATAATAAATCGTCCATGTAAAATGAATCCTTTATAATTTGACATGTTCGCGGATATTTTTGTTTGTTAGCTGTCGCAATTTGTTGTAAATCTCTTGTTGCCAAAAACGGTGCGCAAACTGTACCATAAGTTACGGTATTCAATGTGTATAATTGTATCTTTTGAGAATCTTCGTATCTCCACATAATTAACTGATACTTACTGTCATCAGGGTGTATTAATATTTGTCGGAACATTTGTTTGATATCTGTGGGTTTAACAAAATTTAACTTCTAAGACAAAAACTATTTATTTACACTAATTATTATTGAACTTTAAAATACTATTAAATTATTACTAAACTTAGGTAATTATTCTATTTATTTACACTACTGTTACTATTCACTGTTCTATTTATTTCACTTCTATTACTCTCAATTTATTTCTTAATTCACTTCTGCAACGGTCTATTTACTTCTACTCCTCACTTCTACAACGGTCAATTTATTTCTACTCCACTCTGGCGATCGTCTCTTCCTTTTTATACTCCCTTGCCTCCTTTCGGGAACATTCTCCAGCCGTCCAGAAAAGTCTCGTTTTCTTTGAATGGTTTAAATGCTTTCCCGGAACGCAGGTACGACACACACGTTTACAGATACGGCGCACATGAAGAAAAGCGCCCGCGGCTAGTCGGCGAATCGATAAGCCGCTCACACACACGTATGCCCGATCGCACACAATCACGCTCGTGGTCGCTACAATAACTTACATCTTTCGAGATTTGACAAGACGAAATATTATGATGTACTACATGGATGACTTGATAGTGTTAAGTAAGGATGAAAATGAAGGATTGGAAAGATTGAAAATAGTTCTTCAAGTAGCCAAAGAGTATGGTTTAGAGATTAAGAAGCAAAAATGTCAATTTTTACAGAAGAAAGTGGAATTTTTAGGATTCATCATAGAAAATGGAGAGTAACCTACGACGACTAAACAAGTTCAATCCTTTCTAGGACTTACGGGGTATTTCCGAAATTTTGATAGGAAAAATATAATAGTTACGAGTTAGAGGTTCTCGCTATTATTCATGCTGTTAAAAAATTTAGAGTGTACCTGCTAGGTCAAAAATTTCGAATAGTGACAGATTGTGCTGCATTTCAACGTACAATGGATAAAAGGATCTCACAACAAGAGTTGCACGTTGGGCTTTACTTTTGGAGGAATACACATATGAGATTGTAGGAGAGGTAACCAAATGGCGCATGTCGATGCACTAAACAGATATCCCGTGACGCTGATGACAATTACTGAGGATATTTCTAAGGAGAATGGAGTGTATACAAATCGCACAAGGAAAAGATGAATACGTACAGGCGTTAAAGAAAATATTAGAAAACGAAGAAAGTTTACATGGCTATACCCTACGAAGTCAACCACGTCTAAAGAGGTTGTAGATTGTTTAAAGAAACAGCAACAAGTTTTTGGTAATCCCGCAAGGATTATTAGTGACCGTGGCACAGCTTTTACTGGCCAAGAATTTCAAACGTATTGTGCTGAAGAAGGAATAAAACATGTGTTAATAACTACTGGTGTCCCACGAAGTNCTTTCTCTTGAATTCTGTACTATCTAATTCTGTGTATTCCTAGAAACTAGTGTCTTCACCCTCTCTCTCACTACTTTTCCTTCTAGAACATTCTATCAAAATTACTAACAACCCTATCCTATAAATACTCTAAAATTTCTTATCTCAAGACAGTCTCTCGTCTACCGCTACTACCACCTTTCGTAAGTGCCTTTGCCTATTTGCTACATTGTTTCATTTTTGTTGTCTTTGTTATTGTTATTGTTATTGTTGTATTATCTTGTTCTTTCTGTTACCTTGTTCTCGTTTGTTTGTTTCACTCTTTGTGCTTTTTGTTACTTGTGTTTTCGTTTTGTTCTGGTTATTATAAATTGTTATTTGTTATTATTAGTGTTTTTTTTGGTATTTAAATAATATCCACCAAAAGACACTAAAAATACATGAGTACAAAAAACAAAAGAATGCAACATGGATGCTGTACCAGCTGTTTTAATAGGACGTTGTATTGTCACATTTCTTTGCAGGACCGGAATTACATTTACCTGTACTTTTTTTACGTTTTGTAGGTTTTTCTCGAAAACGATGAACTTTCGGACATACAAACATTTACTTAATTTTCTTAAAGGTTGCTACTTAATTTTAGAAACACCCTGTATAAATAAATTTATTTCATCCCTATTTTGACTGTGATTTGTTCCAATATTAATACAACGCTAAGAATGGAATCTAAATTTTTTGAATGTTTTCCAAGGAATAAACGAAATGTAGCTAACTGTCACAATAAATACAAGACTATCTCTCATCTCGTATATTGACTATTTAATAGGTGAAGTCATTTCCACACAATCCAAAGAAGTACAGCGTATATGCCTGAATTTGAATATACAAGTGGACAATCCCGTTTGTATTTTAAATCAAGATATATCGCGTAACTTTCTCAACACAGCCGATACAACACAAAAATTTAAATTATTTATGCGAGCCACTCGCTTACAAGCCCTTAAGGAAGAATACAACCAAATCAATGAAAATAAGACTGACGCATTGAGGTTAATGCAGAGCCACGAAGAGGTAGATTATTGTCATTATTGATATTGCAAATAATTATAAAACTTAACTTTTTTCTTGGGAGTGGATTAAAATGGTTCAATTATGAAAAAATTCTTTCTATCTCGAATATTGTTTATTTCTTTAACACATATATTGTGTTACATTTATTCAAAATCGTCTAACTCGGATTTTTTATTTTAAGCCATTTCAAAGAATAAAGTTATCGAAAAAGCCGTAATACGGAAGTTTCATTGCTTTTAGGTTCTTAGAACGCTAAAAGAAAATATTGAACAGCTACAACAGAAACTTGAAAATCACCAATCTATCGTTAAATTACGACAAAAGCTTTCATCAGTGCAACAAGAATTACTTTGGGCAAAAGTAAGTTGGCGTGTTTTATTTTGAAAGTGCATTTGTAATAGAACAAAAATTTAATGGTGGCCAGTTCGAACATAATGCAGACTTTAGACAGTATTTGATGAATAACCGTCAAATGGGTTGAAGCCGATGGGGTGGGGTGAAGTGGATTCTACATATATTTTTAATATTTATGATGCTGCCATCTTCATCTGACTAATTAATGTACATTACGTAGGTTTGTCCCAAATTACGGGTTACTACGTTTATAGCATGTGAGGTTTAAAGTATGAGTCACACATTAGTAGACAGTGGCTAGTAGTTAAAGATAACAGGTAAGAAGGCTGTATTTTTAAAAGTTTGTAATCGCAGCACTACAGATATTTTTTGTTAATGTCTTTCTGTTTACAATAAATTGCAACTTAATCAATATTATTAACTTACTACGACTCTCATAATTTTTTGAAATTATAACCGGGCGCGGTAATCGGCATTTTTTCGATTAGAGGCGTGCTGATGGGGCAGAAAGGATCATGACGCGAAAATATTGCAAGAAGTTAGGAAAAGATGGAAAAGGAGTTATAACATGCAATATCTGCATACAGCAGTAAAACAAATAAAGGGAAGAAGAATGTCGCTTAGAGAAGCATCGCAGACATGCCGTGCCATACCCAAATTTAAAGAAATATGGTTGTCAAACGGTTTTAAATAATGAAGAGGAGAATAAAAATAATTCGATGTGGTCTGTATTCTGTCGAAACTGCCAGACGCGGATCGCGATTTCGATCTTTTTGGATCTCATCAGGGCGTCGCAGGCAGTTTCGACAGAATACAGACCACTTCGAATTATTTTTATTCGATTAAGCTAACGTGCCTATCACGTTGAGGTTGGCTACGCCAGGATTCGTTTTCAGCAAGTGGACCTTGTTGGAGCATACGTAATCCTAAAAATGTAGCATCGTGCTATAGATGGCGTTCACTGCGCCATTTATAGTATTTTGTGAAGAGGAGAATGTTCTTCTGCATGGACTTCTCGAATGTGCTAAATGGGGCTTTCCTTTACAAAAGAGGGATATTTTGAACATCGTTCAATGCTATTTTAAAAGGCGTGGTATACGTATATCGGTTTTCTAATACATTCGCCCGGGAACGGATTGGTTTTCTGATTTTACAAAACGGCGTAGAAAATTAACACTTAAATTTTGTAAAAACATTAAAAGAGTTAGGGCTAGCCTCAATAGACAGACAGTGTCAGAATATTTCAACAATCTTCAAATAAGTTTGAACGGTGTACCAGAGGCAAACATCATTAATTATGATGAAACTAATTTCTGTGATGATCCTGGGATTGCAAAAGTTTTAGTATAGGATGGCGTAAAACATGCCGAAAGGATCATGGATTCGACCAAAAGCAGCACTAGTGTAATAGTAGCTGGTTGTTTTGATGGAACTGTTTTCCCGCCGTACATCGTTTATAAGGTCAAAGACATGTTCATTGGATGGACAGAAGATGGAATAGAGGGTTCTGCTTATAATAGAAGCCAATCGGGGTGGTTTGACTCCAAGACTGGTTCAATAAACTTCTATAGCCTTATTGTATACGATTATATGTTCCAAAAACTATGATTGGGGATAATCTCTCCAGTCATTTAACCATAAATGTCATCCAGTCGTGCATAGAACATAATATTGGGTTTGTGCTCTTACTGGAAAATTCCATTCACATATGTCAGTCACTTGATGTGGCCTTCTTCCAACCACTGAAGCGTGCCAGGCGTAACATTTTGGGAAATTGGAAAAAACAAACAGGGGGGTTGTTCCAAAAACAGAATTTCCAAGACTGCTGAAAATAGTTTTCAAATCAATTGGCTTGAACTGTAATAAAAATTTAAAGGTGGGTTTTAAAGCTTGTAGTATAGATACATCAACAATCAACAGAAGGGGGGAAAGAAACTAAATGTTGCTCCTGGCAAAAGTATTCATTCCGAAGATATTAAATTATTGAAACTACAAATAAAAAGTGGAAGTGACTCTGATTCCCTATTGGTCTCTCCGTAATTTATGACAATATTAGTGAAGCTGCACAATGCCGCATATTTCTGAAAATGATTATGAGATTGGGAATCATCAAAAGCACTTGAAAATAATCAATTGGAGAATACAGAAAATTATAACGTAGAAAATTTTCTGTTGGTTGAGTTCAAAACATATAAGTTGTCAAGATTGTTTGTTGGAAGAATCGAAGAGATGCCAGAAAATTTATTGTCAGATTTTTGAGGAAAAAAGCTACGGAAAAAAGAAATCACCTTTGTATACCCTGATATTGAAGATGTCCGTCCAATTGAAGTTCAAATAATAATGAAAAAATTTTGGCTAGGAAGCTAAAAAGAAATAGATTTATTTTTAAATCAATTGATAGCAGGGTGGAATGTTTTTTTTTATTTTAAAGTAGGTCTTTAATAAGTGTATTTTTTATGATTTTATTTGATTATATAAGAGCAAACTTTTGTTGCGATTACTTTATGAATTATCATTATAATATTGTCGTTTAATAATTTTTTTCAATCCGCTTCGCCCCATAGTTTAAGAACAAAAAAGGCCGTTTCTTAAAACAATTCATTACGCTTTTTTCATCAGTCAATTAAGTAGGGTTTATTGAATTATTTTTAGATTGCCTTTATGCCTAAAATTTGAATAAAATATTAAATTTATATATTTATATTTTTTAAGGTGCGGGATTTAGAACAAGAATTGCGAATTAAAGAGGACGAAGTTGAGAAAATTCAACGAGAATTGAGAAAAAATCAAGATGAAGTTGATTCTTACAATCAAAGAGATCAATTGGTTCAAGAGGAAATCAAGTAAGTGTAAAGAAAGTAATGTTTATTCTTGTCATATTGAATGTTTCTACAAGAACATTGAAATTTTTCTTCATTATTTTCTGCTGTTTAAATGCATAGTAATAACAAACAAATGTCCCAATAAAAGGAAATTCTGTGCTCAATACAGAGTTATGTCCTTGAACCTATATACAACCGACGAGCGTGAGATGTTACCATGAGAACGTATTTTACTGATTATGCATTTTTAGTATTAGGGCAGTTTCGACAGAATACAGACCACTTCGAATTATTTTATTCGATTATGGTAACGTGCCTATCACGTTGATGTTAGCTACGCCGGGATTCGTTTCAGCAAGTAGTTATCCATACAAATGGACCTTGTTGGAGTATACGTAATCCTAAAATGTAGCATCGTACTACAGATGNCCTGTTGTTACAAGGATAATCTTCAATCGAGAGGATTTCCCCTGCCGAATTTGATAGACAAACTTGGACATCGACCCCGCCTGTTGGAGGAGACTACAAGGATGTTTTTATCAGCTAGCCTGTAAGTCTTTGCATTCCTTTTTAATTCCATTGCATCCCTTTAATACGTACGTTAATTGTATAGAGATAGAACTCCTATCAATTCTACAAGTTCAGATAGCGATTCTGATTTAGAAACTTTGGGGGCATTGAAACGAAAACTTGGTTTAAGTAATACTACATTTAGTTCAGTTAAACAAAATATTAAAATGGCTCAGCCCTCACAAAATATTCAGGTGGTTCCAAAAACTTAGCCTATTTTATTAAACAGTCGGAAAGATTTATTTCGTTCTTTGAAAATAAAACCGACGTTAACTGTCTTTTAAATAAGTTACTTTTCGAACAAATTAAGTCAAAGATCGTAGGTGATGCGAGAGAAACATTAGGGTTATTCTACAAACTAAGGACGAAACTGAGTCTGATTTCGGCCCAACATTTTTTGTACATTCTAATTTCGAAATTTAGTCTATTATCAAGAATACAACGTCTTTTAGCCTATGTTAAGTGGAACAGTCAAAATATTTTAAAATTTTGGATTTATGGTCATTTCAAGGAAATCAAGCGGCAGGAAACTGAGAGTGTAACCAAGAAACTGAGGAAAAAAAAATAAAACCAACCGAAATCAACTTTTTAAATTACAAATTGACTTGTCATGTTGGCCATAGACTTGTTTTTTGTAAGATTTGTCTGATTATTGCCTCCAATTTTTGCGAGCTTGTCTTTTTTCACGAGCCGACATTTCAGATACTAGTTTTTTTGCCAGTTTATCTCAATTTTTTATACTCTTGCTTTTTTTTTCTTTTTCAGCCGCTAATCTGTCAGGATCACTATTTATTTTTTCATATCTCAATTTTTCAGCTATCCTTTTTTTTTCTAATATATCCTCCTTAGTCTGTTTATTCTTTGATTTCTGCATTTTTCTTTTAATTTTAATTTTTTTAAACTATCGAAGTTTTGTATGTAACTACACTATCGTTCGTTTTATTATTTTGACTTTATAGTGTATAGCTAAAAAGTTGCAAATTATCTTGCACACAAACAGCATTTAAATATAAACTTCTCAGGACCCTGGATAGTTCTTAGTATTCTGGGTCTCAATTTGACAGGATCCTGAGACCAGGTTCCTGAGAATTTTTAAATAAAATTAAAAAAAACATCGATTAAAAAACATTCAATCAAAATTAAGCAGAACTAAGCCTTGGTGTAAGCAAATTACATATCAAAACGCTAAAATTACCATATTATATATTTATTTAGTATGTAAATATCTTACCAGGATCCTGTGAACTCGACTGATTACGACGCGACTTCCTCTTTTGATTGTGCCAGGCTGACTGAACAACACGCTAGGTGCAAAAAAATAGGTGGTATTCTTTGCCCCTTTTGTAGGTACAATTAACTCAACTGAACGACAACGTCTCTCAGTTAATAGAATATTGAATATTTACTTATTTTACATTGAACAGGATCCTGATATAATACCGTTGGGACAAATTTTGGAAAAGGATTTTATAATATTTTTACGACAATAAAATGATAATTTGTCTCCCAGGCAAGAACATATAATAAGTACTTCTTTATTTTGGTTTCATTTTTGTCCTCAATGTGGTAGTAAATAAATCACATTACACTTTTGATTACATTTTGTTTGAGGGACACTGCAGGTTCCTGAGAATTTGGCACTTTGAATAGTAATTTCGTCAAGAAAATAATTTTAAATCTAAATTATTCTTAGAGACCAACTAGACATAGGTTAGTTTTACAGTATGTTATACAAATAAATTAGTTTGTAACAAATTTTTCAGGATCTTTTAGCTGAGCCGCCGAAAATTCCTTAGTTTGTAGAACTACCCATTAATTATATCTTCTGCTGAAACGTGGACTCAAGTAAAAGATGTTTTAATATCTCGTTTTGGTGATCCGCGAAATGAGGACCTTTTACTTCACGATTTAGTTACATGCTTTCAGTTGTCAAATGAAAGCTATGAAAACTATTATGAACGTATCAGACAAAAACTACAAACATTATTAGAATATGTTAATTTGAGAAATCCAAACGTTGATATCAGGATTTCCAAAACAGACTTTTACACCAAACAAGCTTTAAATACGTTTAAAATAGGTTTGTTAGAACCGTATTGTTCCCATTTATGTAATATAAATCCGTTAACAATAGAATGTTGCTTAAATGAATTGCGAAAATATGATAATAATAGACAACAAGTTAGTTTTATGAACTTTATGAGGAACCGGCAAAAGGCTCCCTTGTTTGCTAAGAAAGTCCCACATGTTCAAAATCAAAGACCTCAATTTAATTACAAACCACAGCCGAATTTCTCTCAGAACATTCAACGGCTAGGACCCATTGTACCTTTTCGATCTCAGTTTCAACCACGGCAACCATTCCCACAACAATCAGTTAATGTACAGTCACGACCAGTACAAATGCATTATCCGACTAATTCTCAAGTTTTCGGGAAAAAGCAAGAATATAAACCCACATCAATGTCTATTATCGACTAGATTTACGCAACCAAAGTCTCAAAATTATTTTGCAAATACAAATACTCAACCTAGAAACTTTATTGCGGAACAACTACATAGAAAATGCGGAAACAGAGGCAGAAAATTTTCCCAACCAGCCTCAACAGTTCGACTTGACTTAAACTCTATCATAAATCAGCCAAAACTATCATTCATTACCATACCACAATTTGCCCTTAAAATTTTAATTGATTCTGGAGCATCAAATTCCATCTTTAATCCCGAACCTGCTCAATAAATATTTTTCTAATAGTTTCTTTTCAAAGCTCTTTACCGTTACTTCTCTAAATAATTCTATTACTGATGATGAATGAATATTAGCTATGCTATGTTACAAGAATACGGCATTAAAACTAACATTAATTTTCATGTAGTTAAGTGGCACAATCAATTCGATGCACTTTTAGGTAGTGAGGACTTTTATAAGTTAGGTGCGAAAATTGATTATTCTAATAAAGTATTGCAAATAGGTAATGTAAAGATACCTTTCTTAGAGTATATAAATAATAATAATTTTAGGCCTTTTACCCAAAAAATTAGCAAAACGATAAAAGTACCCGTTAGTATCCATGAAGGAGAAATTTTAATACCTGAAACCGAATTGGACCAATACATACGAATTCCCGAATCGATAGCTTTTGCAGAAAATGGATTTTGCTTATTACCTTTCGAGGAAGAAAGAACGTGCCAAATTAATTTCAGTCATCCTATTAATGTTCAGCCAGTTTTTAATGTAGAAGTTCGTCAACCTTTCAATCGGCATTCGGACCCTGATCATCTAAATTCGATAAGAATTAACCACTTAAATGAAGAAGAGCGAATTAAAATTATGGAACTGTGTGCGAAATATGAAAGTATTTTCTTTAATGAAAACTGCGATTTATCTTTTACAAATGCTGTTAAACACAATATTAAGACTATTGATGAAGCTCCGGTCTATAGTAGATCTTATCGATATCCTTATCACCTAAAAGAAGAAATACAACGTCAAATACAGAAGTTATTAGATAACAAAATTATTAGGCCATCTATTTCGCCATACTCGTCACCGGTTTGGATCGTTCCAAAGAAACTGGACGCGTCAGGTAGAAAACAATGGAGGTTAGTTATTGACTACCGTAAGTTGAATGATAAAACGATCGAGGATAATTACCCTCTTCCAAGAATTGACGAAATTTTGGATAATTTAGGCAGATGTGTTTATTTTAGTACATTGGATTTGGCACAAGGTTTCCATCAGGTTGAAGTAGAAGAGAAATCGATTGAGAAAACCGCGTTTAGTGTGAACAACGGACACTATGAATACTTAAGAATGCCTTTTGGCCTCAAAAATGCACCTTCGACGTTCCAAAGAGTTATGGACAACATTTTTAAAGAATACCTCTATAAATTCTGTTTTGTATACATGGACGACATACTCATCTTTTCTAAATCTTTGCAGGACCATCTAATTCACATAAAATTGATTTTTGAAAAATTAAAACAGTTCAATTTAAAAGTTCAACTTAATAAATCAGAATTTTTAAAAAAGGAAGTTGTATTCTTGGGTCATGTCATTACATCTCAAGGTATAAAACCGAACCTGGAAAAAATTAAGGCCGTCCAACGCTACCCATTACCGAAAACAACTAAAGAAATTAAAAGCTTTTCAGGACTAGTAGGTTACTATCGACGCTACTTCAAAAACTTTGCCAAAATTGTACAGCCGTTTACCAATTGTTTAAAAAAGGGAACTGTCATAGATGTTAATAATCCGAACTATATCATTTCATAAGTGTAAAGAACTTCTAACCAACGCTCCTATACTTCAATATCCCGATTTCACAAAACAATTTACTGTTACCACTGACGCCAGTAATTACGCCATAGACAAACCGATAGCATACTATTCCCGGACACTTAATTCAGCTGAGCGTAACTGCTCGACTATTGAGCGAGAACTTTTGGCAATAATAGACGCTACAAAACATTTTCGGCCCTATATTTATGGAAAGAAATTTATAATTGAAACCGATCATGAACCTTTACGTTGGCTTTTCAAACTCAAAGAACCCAATTCACGTCTTGTTAAGTGGAACTTAAAATTAGAAGCGTTAAATGTATAGAGATAGAACTCCTATCAATTCTACAAGTTCAGATAGGGGTTACTACGTTTATAGCATGTGAGGTTTAAAGTATGAGTCACACATTAGTAGACAGTGGCTAGTAGTTAAAGATAACAGGTAAGAAGGCTGTATTTTTAAAAGTTTGTAATCGCAGCACTACAGATATTTTTTGTTAATGTCTTTCTGTTTACAATAAATTGCAACTTAATCAATATTATTAACTTACTACGACTCTCATAATTTTTTGAAATTATAACCGGGCGCGGTAATCGGCATTTTTTCGATTAGAGGCGTGCTGATGGGGCAGAAAGGATCATGACGCGAAAATATTGCAAGAAGTTAGGAAAAGATGGAAAAGGAGTTATAACATGCAATATCTGCATACAGCAGTAAAACAAATAAAGGGAAGAAGAATGTCGCTTAGAGAAGCATCGCAGACATGCCGTGCCATACCCAAATTTAAAGAAATATGGTTGTCAAACGGTTTTAAATAATGAAGAGGAGAATAAAAATAATTCGATGTGGTCTGTATTCTGTCGAAACTGCCAGACGCGGATCGCGATTTCGATCTTTTTGGATCTCATCAGGGCGTCGCAGGCAGTTTCGACAGAATACAGACCACTTCGAATTATTTTTATTCGATTAAGCTAACGTGCCTATCACGTTGAGGTTGGCTACGCCAGGATTCGTTTTCAGCAAGTAGATATCCACACAAGTGGACCTTGTTGGAGCATACGTAATCCTAAAATGTAGCATCGT
>NW_020442437.1:35859-41313 GCF_000699045.2 Agrilus planipennis
TCAGAGCTTTAAGACCTTTTAAGAAAAAATTTCCTTCTTTACAGGATCCTCATCTTGACGATCCCCAACCAGGGCCTAGTCATAGACCAGATTAATTCCCCAGGTTATTATTTGGAAGGACTAGGATCTGCCAAACTTTTGTCACATTATCATAAGTTCTATTTTTATTTTAATATTACTCGTGTAGAATTAAGTTATGCAGCACTTATAGAAAATGTAGCAGTTATAGATGTCGTAACAAGTGGAGGGCCAACACAAAAATTAATGTTGAGTCTAAAGGATAATTGCGATCAAATTAAAAGTCAGATTAGGAAACTAAAACACAGAACAAAGAGAGGATTAATTAATTTCCTAGGTACAGCTATTAAATATATCACCGGAAACCCTGATAGCAACGATTTAGCTGAAATTAACAAAAATTTAGATTCTCTCTATAAAAACCAGGAATACATTGTAAAACAAATGGGAAAATTCTCCTCTTTTGCTAATCATCTAACCAACAGATATGCCAATGATTTGAAAGCGATACAAACGAGTCTCGATACTTCTCTTTATCACCTAGATAAAACAAAAATAATATAAACATTCAAGCAGCCATCGAGTGTAATATATACTTAAGTCAAAAACTATTAAATTTCCTATTTGTATCAGAAAGAACCATCTCCTTAGCATTCAATGAAATTACAAACTTGGAACTTTTGACAACATCGAAGCTTTTAGAGATAACTAATCATTTAACAGACATTTACAAGAACGATGAATTAATTACGATTAATTCTGACTATTTGTTCGAAATAATTGAATTTTCCAAATTTAGAGTTTTATTTGTGGAAGATACAATCACGTACGTATTATATATTCCTATTCTAAATCCTTTGCCGTATACGTACCATAAAATATATCCTATCCCTAATACAAATGACCAGACGCTACTACCCCCAGCGCAATATTACCTAGCTGGACCTCAAAATCTTTGGACCAACGAAAAATGCCCAACTATCAAGAATATAGTGTTGTGTCGAAACAAACCTGTGAATGACGGGTGTTGTTTAAATAATTTAAGTTTGTGTCCCTTTGGTCAAGTGATTAATAATTATATGTTATACACACAATTAGACACTAATGTTGTGCTAGCAGTGAGTAAAAATGAAATTACGGTAACCGAGATGTGTGGAAGCAAAGTTAAACATTTTAACGTTCATAACAGTGTTATTATACGCTCTGGCGATGAATGTAAAATTATTATTGAAAACCATGTGCATTGTGCAATAATAAAACCAATACATAAGGGTGGAAGTCTTAGTGACACAAATAATTATAGACCTATTTCGTTAATAACAAATTTGGCAAAGCTTTTTGAGAGATTGGTTTATGATAGATTGTATGACTTTTTCATGAAAAATAGTGTAATAAATGAAAGACAATTCGGTTTTGTAAAAGGTAAAGGCACATCTGATGCACTCAAATATGTTACAGACGAGATACTTAAACAAATAAATGATGGAAAATGTGTAATGGATGCTTTTATCGATCTCAAAAAAGCTTTTGATACTGTTGATCATAGATTGTTACTTTTAAAATTAGAAAAATATGGAGTTAAAGACAATGCATTAAAATTGATGGAAAGTTATTTAAATGATAGAACGCAGTACACTATGGTCAATGATATGTTGAGTAATGAAAGAGTCATAACAACAGGTGTTCCACAGGGCTCCATACTAGGTCCTTTGCTTTTCATAGTTTATATTAATGATATGTTTGAAATTAGTTATGATGTGATTGCNTAGATTTGGAACTGAATTTGATTTAGTGGTTATTCTAGTTTTACATGAATTTTTGACGGGTATTTGTATAGAAAACGAAAGAGGCCGATCAGTAATGATCAGTAATAATCAGCATGGTAGGGGTAGCAGTTTCGTATACTGAATGTATAGTTCGAGAAGAGTCATTTTGTGTTTTTTGTCTTTGTTTAGTGTCCCTTTCTACTTGTTGTTGTACGTGTTCGTTTAATTCATTCAATACTGAATTGTAATCTTCTATATTAGGCGGATTATTAACCATGGATTTCTTATCGAGAAGTTCGTCAAGGTCTATCTCGTGTATGGTATTTTCTAGCGCATTTATTTCTACTCTTGAATGGGCGTCAGCTACAAAGTTTTTCTTACCTGTTATTTGTTTTATATCAAAATTATATTCCTGAAGTTGTATATTCTAACGACATAGTCTCCTGTGTGGTTCTTTGAGACTGTTGATCCATACCAGGGATGTAACGGAGGTAGTTTTATCGGAACCGAAGGCGGAGTCGGAGTTTTTAAATTTGCTTTATCGGAGTCGGAATCAGAGTCGGAGACAGGGTTAGAAGTGGTGGCATGAGAGAGATTTTTTTTAAGGACAAATAAAACATTATTCAGTCAAATTTTTATTTTTATTTCAATTTTGAATTATAAAATAAAACACAAACAGTGAAAAAAAAATTGGCATATTTCCAAATAAACAAGAAATTAAAATAAATTAATTTAAACCTAAACTACCCAAAGTAGCATATTACATTATATTAAATGAACAAAAGCTTTAAAACAAATTAAATCAAATGAATTGACTCCAAAAGTAGTGTGTGTATTATACTTTACGAACAAAAGCTTTAAAGCTTTGTCTCTGTCCAGTCTATTTCTTAAAGAGTCGTAGATTAGGCCAGCGCCACTAAAAAGTTGTTCGCCCGCTACCGAGCCTGGTGGACACGACAAATATTGGCTGGCAATTGATTGAAGGAGCTGGAATTTTGTATTTCCATTTACTTTCCACCACAATAACGGATCATCACTAATACTTATACGTTTTTTCTTTATTGAACTCATTTAGTATACTTTTCATTACAACAAATTTGCCAAGAACTGAACATTTTTCACATGTTGTATTATCATCGTCTTTATCACTACTTAACAATATATTCGACAAAATTGGTTGGACATTACTATGGCTAGCTTCTGCTGGTAAGTCCATTCTTGCCTGCTTTTCTACAGGAATGAAAATATTGTCAGCCTCGTTTTTAGATGTATCTGCATCAAATAGTGACATTATTTCTGTTTCAATCTCCTCTTTAACCACTTCATTAAAAAATTTTGTTTTATAATGAGGATCTAGATATGTTGCTATTGCAAAGAAATTGTTTGATTGAAGGTCACCAAATATGGAATTTAATTGATCGACGGTACATTTTATTATACTTTTAAATTTTTCATTTGTGTCTTGTTTACTGCCTTCAGTGTGTAATGTATAGTTTGGTGTGTGTATAAGTGGAATTACTGATGAGATACTGGTGTTATTGTCACTCATATTTCGGGTAATTTCTTCAAAAGATTGAAGTGAACTATTTTTTTAAGCTGCAGCCATTCTTCAGGAGACAACTGAGAAACGAAATAATCTGGAGGTAAAAATAAATGCACAAATTAATACAACTTACCGCGTACTACACTCCTGTATTACACTCAAACATACTTGGTTGAGTTGTTCCTTTTGTATTTTATGCAGTTCAGTCTGAGCTATTTTTGGTGTTATTATTGATTACAACTTAAATAGTCTCAACATATAAAATATATTGTTAATAAAACAAAATATAAGAAATTGAACAGATACCTGTTAGATCGGCAGATGATAATAGAAGAAATACCATAGCATCGACATCAACAAATTCCATAGCGGTTAAGAAGAATCCTGCGTTGCAACAGAGAAAGCGGTAAATTCAAATGCAAAGATGAAAACCACGGACAAAAACAAAAATTTGAACAAGAAGAATAGCAATAAAAATTGTGAATAATATTGATAACTTGGAAATAATAGCTGACGAGATGGAAATTGAAGATGGCCGTGTACTGAAAAACTATCTATTAGGTAATGAATCAATTTTATATATTAATGTACGTAGCCTTAATAAGAATTTCAACAAGTTGGAAATCTTACTGCAACAAATGTGCATTAAACCGCTTGTAATTATCTGCGCTGAATCTTGGAATGTGGAACTTTTGGAATATTTTAAATTGGACGGTTATTCTATTTATTATAATGAAAGCAAATTAAATAAAGCTGACGGAGTTGTTATATACATAAGTGATACAGTAACAGAAAGCACATCTGTGAAAGTTTATGATAGACTAAGAGTTCTACATTCTGTGATAAAAATGAGTGATGATAAATGTTTTCACATTTCTGCCCTATACAGATCTCATGATCTATCTGAAGTTGAGTTCCTACTGAATTATAAGAATTTCCTTAAAGAACATAAAAATAAACAGAATCATATCATTGTGGGTGATTTTAATATTGACATTAATTCTCTTGGGGTAATTAATCAAGATTTTTTGTCTATAACTTTAGAGCATGGTTATAAACCAAGCTTCAAGGGTATCACTAGACCAGCCCCTACAAGAGCTAACTCTGGATCTTGCATTGATAACTTTTTTATAAAATCTTTGAATATTGAACATTCAGTTTATAAGTTGATTACTGATATCACTGACCATTTCCCTCTATTAGTTAGCTTTAAAATTGAAAAATTTGAGGAAAAAGAAAAAGAGCGTGAAGGTTATATTAATTATAAAAGATTGAAAGATAATGCTAGGAATACTAATTGGAGTGAAATATTACTGCAAGATCCGAATCTATCAATTGACTTGCTTATTGATGAAATAAGAAATTGTATCAATAAATCTATCAAAAAAATAAACAAAAGAAAATCCAAAAATATGTCTAGGAAACAATGGATTACCGTTGCTATAATAAACTCTTGCAATACGAAAAAACAACTTTATAGAATATGGAAAATAGATCCAAGTAATTCAACGCTTAGAGATGAATATAAAATGTATTGTAAGATATTAGATAAGGTGATTAGAGACGCTAAATATAAATTTGAGGAAGCAGAATTACTTAGGCAGAGTAAAAATTCTAAATTGCTTTGGATGTCTATTAATATGAAAATAATGAAAAAAGAAACAAAAAAGACTCATATTGAATATCTTATAAACAATAGAAATGAAAGAATTGAAAACAAAGATCTAATGGCAGACTTTATGAATAGATACTATTGTTTAGTTGGTAAAGAATTAAGTGACAAAATAAGGGCTACAATAAATACAAATTTAAAATTACCACCAATGAGTGAAAAAACTATTTTTTTTTTGGTT
Source organism: Agrilus planipennis (assembly GCF_000699045.2). NCBI lineage: Eukaryota > Metazoa > Arthropoda > Insecta > Coleoptera > Buprestidae > Agrilus > Agrilus planipennis. The sequence goes on from NW_020442437.1 coordinate 41,040, forward strand.
ACACAAACAAAGAAGAGATTACAAAAATAGTTAATAATATGAAAATTAAAGGAGGTGGCGTTGACAATATTAGCTCAAAAGTTCTTCAAACTATTATTTATTACATTGCTGAGCCCTTAGCGTATATACGAGGGTGGATTGATAAGTTTCCGGCCTAACCAAGAGATGACGCCACTAGGCCTACCTTGAGGTGACATTCTATAGTACCATCCTTGGATAGCTTGTAGCTATAGTTTCAGCCCGATCTCCTTGCTAGTGTAGGTTTGACAGCACG